>NW_026921301.1:0-184979 GCF_032062105.1 Saccostrea cuccullata
ACATTTTTAGATAAATAAACCTATATTTGCACACTTATTATTGACTTATAGTTGTAAAGAAGGTCAATTGAACCATGCCATGCTGCAATCAGACGCAATAATGCTGTGTACAAGGGTATACAAGAAATCTCATATAGACCCGGTATATAAAGTGAATGACCCTCGTATGGTAGCATTTGACGAAGGTTACAGTTTCTCAGATGCAAGTCAAACTCTTAGGTCAAGAGATCAAAAATGTTGTTTGCTGAAGATAGAACTATGAAAGCAACAAACATTCAAAAGTTATAGCCAAGATTAATCTTTTAAAAATGTGGGTCAAACTCAGGGTCAAGGTCAAATTAATGATACTCAGAGGAAGATTTGTTGTTAGAAATTTACAAGTAAAAAATTAGGGCCCTATAACCAATTGTTGAAAATTAATGACCAAGGTTAAGTTTTTCAAAGTAGGTACAAACTGCAAAGTTAAGGCAAAAAACGTGTAAGTTGTTGATAAATATCCAAAGAAAGGTCTTGCCACAAAGAATACATATCTGAACTATGAAAGCCCTAGTACTAACTGTTCAAAAGTTATGGCCAAAGTTCAAGTTCTTTTTTAAAGGTAGGTCAAACCAAACCAAAGGTCAAAATGAAAATGTAAAAAATATCCATAAAGCTGCCAAGTATAACCCGTAAAATTCAATAAAACTGAAGACTTCTGAATTTTGAGTTGCGGGTGTTGATAATTAAGATTTATACATGTTTATGAGCTTATTATACTTGTTCTTTGAAACTGTATGAAATTCAGTAACCACACAAACTGATATTTAACTAGAGGTACTGTGAGTACTAAGCTCACTAAATGATACCCCCGCCCCCATATGATTATAATGGCAAAATGCATGTTTTGCTTATACATGTAAACAACTCGGATGGGCAAAGGGAAGTAACACTAAAATATAAATAAGACAAAATATGAATATAATGGCAATGTCCATGGTTTGCTATGGGAAATCCAAAATATGTGTCGGATCAAAAGGCAAAATAATAGGTGCACAATGAGAACTTTTAAATATGTAAGTTAACATATTTTTGAAGCAAAAGCAATATTCCAATTTGATTTTTTTAATGTGTATTTGTAGATTCATAGCAAAGTGATCGACCACCGTCTGAAAGACGCGCAGGAACGTGATTTATTGAGAAAGGGGGAGGGGGTAATTTTCCGCTATTAAATCAAAACTGGTCGTACAAAAATTATACACAAAATTACGAAGATTATTTTTACGACCAGCTACCTAAAGAAAGTTTTTTATCAAAATTAAACGACAGGTTTTTTCACAAAAAAAATTTGAATTTGAAAAATACACAATTTTCAAGGCTTAGATAATTCATAGTTTTTCAGTTTAATGGTCTTTAAAAATTGTTTTGGTGATATGTATATCAAAAAGATTACTATGTTTGTGTGTTAAATGGTTAAAGGAATACCTCAATGAAATTTGACAGTTATATCTAACCTGGCTTTTTTGAAAATCAAGGTTTAAATAGTTCATAGATTAAAAATTTTCTCTCCTTGTAAACGTCTAAAGGGGTATAAATTTTGGAACTTCCTGTCCAAAAACCACTCGAATGATTTTGTCCAAAATGCGCATGCATGCAGAAGATATAGTCATGTACTAAATATACAAAAATAACGAAAATTAAAGGAATATTTTGGGGTAGGTGTGTTGTACATCCTTAACTCAATGAAAAAACTGTATATTCGCTGACAAGGTAATTAGATAGTAGAAATGATGACTTATAAACGAGACTGCTCATATTCTTGTTTCTTCAACTTGTTTGTCAATAAATCTTAGATCGTTTTAGAAATTGTACCTACGTACGGCATGCTTTTGCATATTGAATCAACTAAGAGATATAAACTCCATATGCAGGCGTATAATGTTGCATAAGTACGGGAAGTTGACGATTGAAAAGTTTGAGTCATCACGTTCATCATTTGAGCTTGGTTGTTGGATACCCATTAACTCTTTTTCAAGTAAAATATTCAAATATGAAACAGATGTGTCAGATTCTGAGGTATCTTTTCACTCAAGCTCACTGAAATATATCGTTTCGACATAATTTAAGAATGGAAATAACCATAATTGTTAATTGACAATACGTAGTCGATATATTTAAATGTCGAGTTGACAGCCTCAGCAAGTGTTTCCTTCTTTTCACGTATAATATTTTGGACAAATCTGTTTCATATGAAAAACAAAATAATGTCTGTTAAAAATGGGTTGCAATTAGTACCCATGGGAATTCTAATACATTGTTGATAGACCTTTATCTCCAAAATCCACGAAGTTATTGTCCATCAGAAACGCAAGCATCATTTTGATGTCAACTTCAGAGTACTTGTTTGTACACTAAGATTTTTTAAATCAAATTTTCCAAACGTTCCTTTGAATATTTAAGTATCTACATCTGATTCATACCACTTGTCGAATATATTGTTGCAAGAAAGATGTGGAGATAACGAACAGTATTCAGTTTCAAAGTCCATAAAACAATACAAAATACGAGCAGAGCAAACACGGACCTCCAAAACATCAGAGGTGGGATCAGGTGCCATGGAGGAGTGAGCAACCCCTGCCAACCTGTCACATCCGCCGTGTGCTCCTTGTCATGATCGGGAAATTACGGAAAAAATCCGTAGTCAATTCAGTGTTTAAATAATGGACTAACAAATGGTGTGAAAAACTTCAGTCAGCATTTGACTCAATGATAAATTGTATTTGCTGACAAGCTCATTGTATTGACCATAGAACTTACGAAATGATGACTTTAAACGAGATTGCTGATATTCTTGTTTCTTCAACTTGTCTTTTCAGTATTTACCCCGTTTTAGAAATTGTTCATAAGTAGAGCATGCTCTTGCGTATCGAATCAACTGAGATATATATACTTCGTATGCAGGTGATGAAGGTATATTGCTGCATAAGTAAGGGAAGTTGACGATAGAAAAATTAAAGTCATCACGTTTATCATATAGCTTGGTTGTTAGATTACCATTAGTGTCTTTTTCAAGTAAAATATCCAAGTAAATTGAAACAGAAGTATGCAAACAATTCTTGAAGTTTATATCCTTCACTACTGTTAGTATTTTTGTGAGGAGTAAAATAAGAGGCTTTGTTGAACATTTTTGGAACCGGCTATGTTTCTTTGTACGGATTTTTTTATGACGTTTTGGAATCCAGTATATATATGATATTTCAAATTCATTTTGTTGTTTGGGATATTAATAATATTCAAAACTGACGTATGATTTTGACAAGTTTCTTCCTTAGAAAGGGAACTATGAGTATAAGTTAGATTACCACTTGTAGAATAAAATCAAAGATCTTCTAAAATACAATTTATACAGTGATCTTACAAAGACAGTGTTGTTACCTGCTTTGTCAGCAAGGACCAGTACGTACTGATCATGTAATTTAATTCTTTTTTTCACTTCAGGGTTATTGAATACATATGGATATGGTTTTCATATTGCCTCTCAATTTCAATCATTTAATACGCCATTGTTACATAGAACCGATACACTTAATCCATTCTGACAAAGTGTTATGGTTCCCTGCATGATCATGGAAAAGGAGAAACCAGTAGACAATTCAGTGTGATAAAAATGGCCTAACAATTTTGATGAAAAATCAGTCAATCAAATTTTGCCAAATGGCATTGTTTCGAGCATAGCTTTTACAAAATGTTTTCTATGTATAAGACTGTTGACTCTGGCATAGTGGGAACAGAATTGTTCATGCCTTTAAAGAGGATTGCAGTCTAGTGTTTGCATGTAATGACTTCAGTCAACAAACTGCACAAGACTGCAATTGTGAGATAGATTTATATGAAGATATGAACTAATTCAGAGGAAGATACTATCAGTCGACCCTCTTTTTCTTCATCATGTCATTCTAATAACTGTCGTCATTCTCTGGAGGGAGGGTGTCATATTTTACTCCTACCACTAAAATCCTCCATTAACTTTTCTGCACTCATTATATACCTCATTATGTGTCACAAAACATCTAGAATGCTGGATCGAGTCTTGTTCCTCCAATGCCACAGAACCTTTGGAAAATCTAAGACAGTTTCGGTACTCAGCCAGTGTTTTATTTATTTATTTATTTATTTTTTTATTTGTTTATTTATTTTTTAAGTACATGTATTACCATTCTGAATAATTTATCACTTACATTTTCACATAGAAGAGTTGCAGATCATGTTCGAATTTCACCCTCTAACTCAATTACACTGTTTTTATTATTTATTTTCATTTATATTTAATTGCTATCAAGGTTTGGTAAAGCACTACATGTATAAACATAGAATTTTTAATTTATTTCCGTATATATTCATTGCTATCAAGGTTTGGTAATGCACTACATGTATAAACATAGCTTTTTTCCGTTTATATTTATTACTATCAAGGTTTGGTAAAGCACTATATGTATAAACATAGCATTTAAAAAAAAATATTTTCGTTTTTATTTATTATGCCCCCCTTCGAAGAAGGAAGGGCATATTGATTTGCTGCTGTCTGTCGGTCCACTTAGTTTCCGTTCATTTTCTTCACAACCGTTGCACATAATAAAATGAAATTTGGTATACAGATTTATCAGATGACTATCTAGATCGAGTTCTGTTTTGGGTACGATCGTGCGATTTTTGACAGAATTATGCCCTTTTGGACTTTGAAAAATTCCAATTTAGGGGGTAAGGGGTATAAGTGTTTTACAAACATTTCTTGTCGCTATCAAGGTTTGGTAAAGCACTACATGTATTTACATAGCACATATGCTGATCATGTTTTTTTCTAATCTTGTTTCAAAAAACTATGGATTTTAGAAATCTAAATAGAAGAATTTTCCTGTCATCAACTCCATTATTATGCTCAAATTTTAATGCATTTCATTGAAATTCAGAACACTAATGCATTTAAACTTTAGTCACGTCTTACAGATATTGATCAGAATAGTTAAAGGTAACATTGTTTCTTACACAACGCAATGCTGAAACTGTTAACATTCAGCACATGAACAATATTCTATTCATATAAGAAAGTTCCAATCTATGTTTTTTCTATATACTTAAATTCGAAGCATTATTGCCATTAGTGGTCTACTTCTATAATATATTAATAAATTTTCTTAAAATCTTTTTTTCTGCTTTGATTTGATCCAAGGTATTTTGCCGATTTCTAATTTGGTAGATAAATAAATATTTACACCAAATGCCATATTTTCTATTATATTATTCATATATGACTACGTAGTTTGGGTCTAAAGATGTGTTGTTGATCGGGCAAGAGGGAATACTGGCAGGGGAATGACTGGCACCGTGGGCCGGAAGTAAAAACATACCGGGTTTTCATATGCAATTATTTTGATTATTTTTTAATTATTTCAAGATTTCAATCGAATCAATAAATAAAAACTCAATAGTGGTCTCAAACAATCCTTAAAGGGGAGAGGGTATGATTTAAAGAAACTTGAATCTACGCTAACTAAGGATGCTAGCATATTTCTTTGACTACCTGTAGCTTTATTGCCCTTTACATTTGCATTGATGCTCCGCCCTACACCCAGGGTCATCAATTGTACAAACTAGAATCTAACTACCTGAGAATGCTTCCATATGAATATGACTAATCATGGCTTTCCCATTATTGAAAAGAAGATTTTTAAAGATTTTTTATGTTTCTATGTAAAACTTTGATTCCATGTTGTGGCCCCACCCTACCCCCAGGGGTCATGATTTGATCAAACTTGAATCTACACTACCTGAGAATGCTTCCATATAAATATGACTGAACATGTCTTTGCTATTCTTGAAGATTTAAAAAAAATCTATATATTTCATTGTAAAACTTTGATCAGCCATTGTGGCCCTACCCTACCCCCAGGGGTCATGATTTGAACAAATCTGAATCTCCACACCTGGGATGCTTATCTATATAAATATGATCAATCATGCCTTTGCTATTCTTGAGAAGATTTTTAAAGATTTTTCCTATATACATGTATTTCATTGTAAAACTTTGATCGGCCATTGAAGCCCCCCCCCCCACCCCCTACCCCCCGGGGTCACGATTTGAAAAAACTTGAATCTCCACTACCTGAGATTGCTTCCATATGAATATGATCATTCATGCTTTTGCTATTCTTGAAAAAAAGATTTTTAAAGATTTTTTCTATATAAATGCATTTCTATGTAAAACTTTCATTTGCCATCGTGGCCCTGCCCTGCCCTGCCCCTGGGGGTCATGATTTGAACAAACTTGAATCTACACTTCCTAAAGATGTTTCCATATAAGTTTCATTTTTCCTGGCAAAGTGGTTCTTGAAAAGAAGATTTTTTAAAAATTTTCCTATATATTTCTAGGTAAAACTTTGATCAACAATAGTGGCCCCGTCCTACCCCCGGGAGTCATGATTTGTTTAAAATTTGCATATGTATAAAATTAAACATCAATTTAATGAAAATAATAATTTAATAAATTTAATCAATGTTTGTTAGTTATTATCAATGTTGTCCACGAACGTGACGGAAAACCCTCGTAAATCCCATAGCTAAAAATATCTTAAGCCAAAGTTCAAGTGTTATTAATTTCAAGTCTTTTCAGAAAATTTCATCGAAAGCAACAGGAGTCCATAATACAAGCAGGAAACGAAATTGATAACTTGAGTTATATTGGGTAAGTAGGAAATTCAACATTTTGACGGAATTTCATTCAGTAAGAAAATTTCCATATTTCCTTAGCAGAGTTACACGTACATCATGATATAACTGAGATATGTCTTTAATATTTTATTCACTTGTCAAATTAAAATTGTCGATGCCTGAGCTTCACCCCCCCCCCCGACCTATCGAGAGGAAGCTCCTTGTCTACCCACACTTTGCACCTCTGGTTAAATCTGTGACTTCATTTACACATTAGCAGAAAGGAATATACGCCACTGAAAATGAACTCCATTAGAAGCTCACAAACGTAAGTTTTAATGACAAGAATTTAAAACTTCAAAAACAATTCCAAAATCATCTGAATCAGTGTAATTTGTTGACAGTAAAATTGGTTTTAACTTTTTACACCACTGATTTTAAAACATACCCTAGACACTTTCAGTTATAAATTTCACTATTTAAAAAAAATGAATGATTTAGTTGAGTTGAAAAATAACTGATTCAGTTGAGGATTTTTTTTTATTTTATGATGTATGAATGTAAAAATTCATTTTTAATTAAGAGAAAATATACACTGTCAATATATCTTTTTGATAAAATATAATAATTCATTAAGCTTATCAATTATGAAAATTATAAATACAGATTTACAAAATTGAAACATTAATTATACAAGAATATAAATTCCACTTAAATCATTCTCAGTACTAAAGCCATACAACGCATATCAGAGTCGGTGTTTGTGGGACTGTGTCGAGAATTGGGGACCTCACAACTGGTGGCCATGAGGAGAGATTTGATTGACTTTTGGGAGATGGTGGAAAATCATGTGATAGCAAGTGATGAGTACTATGGTTTGTTGAGTGGAAGTTACAGAGAAGGATTCCGATTGAAAAATTCAGATGTAGACTTTATGTACTGGCCAAATAATCATCGTGTGATCTGTGAATTATCTCAGTCTCAATATTACAACACACACAGACAGACACTGATCCTCTGTGACTGTTCTAATAGTCCACCAGGATTTACTTTGTTATATTTACTGTCACCAAGCATGAACAGAAAAATCCAGGAAGCGTGTGTTAGAATTAATACCAGATATTATGTATCTAGTTCTAAATACAGACAGATTCTTTTATCTGCCTCACTACATCCACATGGACCCTGTGTCAGTGGAACAATTGGACCAGTAGAATTTGATCAAGCCTCCTGTTTTGTTAGTGACTTTTGGCCTCCATCTGCCTCCTCATGGATAGGCAGATGTCACTCATGGCCCCAGCCTCATGTTGTTGATGATATAGTGAAAAATGGATGTCACTTTGTAGCAATTGGACATAAGCTAGGAAATCATGAAGATCATGAATGGAGAATTTCTTTCTCCCAAGCAGAACAAAAACTTGTGTATGTAATGAATCACTGTCAATTCTTAACTTACGGCTTACTTAAATTGATCTTAACAGAAATAATTAACAATGGAGTAGGTGATGATGATAAATTACTGTGTTCCTATCACATGAAGACGGCAGTTTTCTGGGTGATTCAACAAAATACAATACTTCAATGGTGTCCACAAAATTTCCTGGGGGGTTTCTGGGTCTGTTTTAAACTCATCCTCAAATGGGTTTATGAGGGGGTCTGTCCTAACTTTTTCATTCCAGGTAACAACATGTTTCTGAGTAAAATTCATGGCGTCAAACAACATCAATTATTTATTAGATTGTCAGAGTTGTATGAGAAGGGCTTAGCATTCCTGCTACACAGTCCCTCCATTAGGTCTCATATTATAGATGTCCTCCATAACCCCCGAAACTCCAGCAGTACAGATGATCATACTCTGATTTCTGAGTTTAGGTTTGATATTAATCTATTTGGTGAAATACTAAATTATAGAACAATGCAGAAAGTGGACATACAAAGGTGCATTAGATATCTACATACAATAGAACAGATGATAGGTTCACCCCTTCTGACACAGTATCAAGTCATTATGCTACAGAACATGACCGCTATGGTCCTTCAGTACACTGCTTTTATATTACACATGGAAACTTACACATCTGACAACAAAACGAGGTATAGAGCTGACAAAATGTCCTGTCACATGCTGAAATTAGCAGCCAAGTTTGGTTGTATTACAGACATGCTGTACATAGCCATGTATTACTACAAGACACTTAGATACAGGGAAACTGTATCTATTATAGAGATGATCAATGTCAAGTTAGCACAGTCATATGTGATGTATAACAACTTGATTATAGATACAGAGATGTATACGGAGGCTGTAGGGGGACAGTCCTGGTCTACAAAGATGAGACAGGCTGTAGCATGGGATATCAGACTTGACAAAAGTATCCAATACATCAGTGAACTGATACCTGAACAACAGTCTGCTCAACAGAACCACTGGCCTTTTTTATTTGTACCATCCTTGGTACTGTTCTACATGCTAGAGATCTTGTGCTACAGACATGTAGACACAATGCGAGCACGAACAGCTCTAGATGATCTACAGACCCTAGTTCACTATGATCAGGATCAGCTTTGTAATATTATATCAATAGATCTCAGAGACATATCGTGGCAGATTCTGGGGATCTGTCAACAGGTGACAGGGAACCCCCAGGCTGCTCTATACTCATACGAACAATCTCTCAGACAAGCACCATTCTACAACATACAAACAGCTACAGAAATGAGAATACAGAGAGTTTGCCAATGGATTACCTTAAATAATTAAATGATTGCGCCCATGAGAAAAGGATGCTTATGGCATTTTTACTAAAACAAAGAAATAACGTCATAAAGGTGTTACGTTGCAGAGTCAACGCAGATTCTTTTTACCACGAGTTTACGTTTTTTAAACTTACTTTTGCAGTTAAATTAAAAGTGAATTGTGATAATAAAAATTTATTTTCATTCCTATTTTAATTTTTGTTTGTATCTATATCCACTGGTTAATTTTTAAGAAAAAAAGATATGACAGAAGTTGATTCAAGATCGATTTGATCGAGCTTATGTAGATCATCTATTAGATATAGTAGACTCTGTATAATTCATTTAGTGTAAGAAGCTGCAGACAAGGTGATTGACTGGCGTATAGAATGCCCGTTATATGGACAAATGAATGCGATTTTATAGATCTACATGAGGACCTGTTTGAGGATACGTACTAAGACATTATTTATACTATCGCAAAGGATATTGATCCGCTCCACCATTCACAACATATAAAGATTGAATCACTGATCAGTGCATGTGACTGTATGTTGCATAAACTCTTGCTATACCCCCCGCTTGAAAAGGGGAGGGTATATAGTAATCGGTATTTCCGTCCGTCCGTCCGTCTGTTACGATTTGGGGTACCCATCTCTTATCCGCAACTCCCCTTATACCACTGAGTGAAATTTAATAAAACTTTCACAGATACATCCTCCTATTTTACTTTTTGATCCGACACATATTTTGGGTTTCCTGGCCACAACAAAACATGGACTTTTCCATTATAATCATATGGGAGGCGGGGGTATCATTTAGTGAGCTCATTGCTCACAGTACCTCTGGTTGTATTTTGTTTTAAAGCTTAATTTGTATTTTGTCAAAATTGAAATTCGACTAACTTCTTCTTACAGAAAAGAAAAAAAACATAGTTCAGAATGCTTTTAAAAAATACATGAGAAATTGATGATGGTAGACGAGATAATTTTCTATTAATGAAAACAAGAGAGATAACCCGAAGTATTATAGAGAGACACAAGAAAGGGAATTTTGTGGCATGTGTACACAGTTTTTAAAAAAACCCATTCACAACTCGCATGGGTTTGCTACCGGATTATAAAAAAAATATTGAACAACAGCTAAAAAGTCGTTTTAACTGTTATCGTTATATAGATCGATTTTATAATTTAGATATTTTTTGTACTGATCGGGAGCAAGCCTCTAGAAAAAATATTTTTATATTTATTAAAAAAAAAGGGGGGGGGGCATTATCAATACTTCAGGTGCCTGTGCACTCACGTCGGGCTCGCGAAGGTTCTACCCTACAGGTTTGTTGATACATGGTAAACTCAACATACAAATGCACTTATGACATATAAAGTATTATAGAGAGACACAAGAAAGGGAATTTTGTGGCATGTGTACACAGTTTTTAAAAAAACCCATTCACAACTCGCATGGGTTTGCTACCGGATTATAAAAAAAATATTGAACAACAGCTAAAAAGTCGTTTTAACTGTTATCGTTATATAGATCGATTTTATAATTTAGATATTTTTTGTACTGATCGGGAGCAAGCCTCTAGAAAAAATATAACAAAACTGAATTAATCTTTATTTCTTTAAATGATAATCTATTTAATATGACAACAACAACAAAAATAAAAAAGAAAGAAAAATACCTCACAGTAAAAACTAGAGGCCCATGGGCCACATCGCTCACCTGAGCAATGTGGCTAGGAAAAATGCAGAAATCAGTTTATCTTTAGCTTTATTGTCTTTTACATTTGAACTATCATTATGGTCCCGCCCCACATCCAGGGGTCATGACTTGAACAATATTGAATCTACACAACTTAAGGATGCTTCCCTATAAGTTTCATCTTTCCTGGCACAGTGGTTCTCCAGAAGAAGATTTTTAAAAAATTTCCTATAATATATTTCTATGTAAAACTTTGTCCGGCCATTGTGGCCCCGCCCTACCCCCGGGGGTCATGATTTGAACAAACTTGAATCTACACTACATGAGGATGCATCCATATAAATATGATCAATAATGCCTTTGCCATTCTTGAGAAGAAGAATTTAAAAGAATTTTTCTAAATATTTCGATGTAAAACTTTGATCGGCAATTGTGGCCCCGCCCTACCCCCGGAGGTAATGATTTGAACAAACTTGAATCTACACTACCTGAGGATGCTTCCATATAAATATGATCTATTATGGCTTTGTTATTCTTGAGAAGAAGATTTTCAAAGAATTTTCCTACATATTTTCATGTAAAATTTTGATCAGCTATAATTATGGTCCTGCCTTACCCCGGTTGAGGGGTGTCTTCCCACTTAGCCAACATTTTGAAAAAAAACACAGGTAAATCTGTGTTGGCTAAGTGGGAATGGGGTTCAGATGGAGAACAAAAGAAATAAATTACATCATAATTTTGAGATATTATACACTCTTACATTATTTTTATTAAAAAAAAAAGGGGGGGGGCATTATCCATACTTCAGGTGCCTGTGCACTCACGTCGGGCTCGCGAAGGTTCTGCCCTACAGGTTTGTTGATACATGGTAAACTCAACATACAAATGCACTTATGACATATAAAAATTATTGTCATTTGAAGTGCAAATTTTATTGGAACTACAGAAAGGAATTATGTTTGACATTTTGCCGCGATGACGTATGATTTGGTCGATTTTCCTTTCCTGCACTCCAATACACAAAACGTCTGTGTGCTAAATTTACTAGACTCCTAATAAAAAGTAAATCTTTACAAAATTGGATAAAACAAGAGGCCCATCATCCATGGGCCACATCGCTCACCTGAGAAGCTTTGACCATTCTGTCCTTTACCAGATTTCCCCCTTGTATTACATATTGTGACCCCCACTCTACCCAACTGATCATAATTTAGACAATTTGAAATCTACACTACCCCAGGATGCTTCCACATAAGTTTCTGCTTTTCTGGCCCAGTGGTTCTTCAGAAGAAGATTTTCAAATATTTTTCTATTTATTTCTATGTAAAATTTTGATTCCCTGTTGTGGCCCCGTCCAACCCCTGGGGGTATAATGATTTGAACAATTAAGATTCTACACTACCCCAGGATGCTTCCACATAAGTTTCAGCTTTTCTGGCCCAGTGGTTTTTGAAAAGATTTTTTAATAACCCCACCCAATTTTTGTCTTTTCTTGATTATCTCCCATTGTGAGGGGACTTGGTCCTTCATTTTTTACAATTTAAATTTCCCAAGGATGCTTTGTACCAAGTTTGGTCAAAATTGGCCCAGTGGTTCTTGAGAAGAAGTCGAATATGTGAAAAGTTTACAGACGGACAGACAGCTAGACAGACGGACTACAGACAAAATGTGATCAGAAAAGCTCACTTGAGCTTTCAGCTCAGGTGAGCTAAAAAAAAAAGACATGATAAGTTTGATAATATTTATCTACATTTAAGGGGAGTACAATTAATACATTTTAGAAATTAATAGCAAAAGCACCATTTATATTAAAGTAAACACAACAACAACAACATACATGTATAATCTTTCATGTGAAAAAAATATCATTTATAAAAACAACAATATGAAAAAATCTTAAATCACAAAAACATTCTGAGTATTGTTTCGTAAGAGCACCACGGTTGAACATTTTTTGTATACAACATTTTGTATTCAACATAATATCAAAGTTTAATACTGGTAAATAAATTGCATTTTCTAACGCCTACATATTAAATGCTTGAGAATTTCACCCATATATTGTTTTCACCATCTTTGCCCTGGTTTAAATGGAGTAATTTTAAAAAAAGAGAAAATTCAAAGACAGCATTAAAGATGCTTGGACACACTGATTTGAAGTTAATATTTTTTTTCAAGTTATCGGTACAATATCATGAATAATTAATTGCTAAAGCATTTCAGATGTACATAGCATTTCAAAAATATACTATATCTGGAAATTCTTGAAACCTGAAACTATGAATTTCGAACCCATTTAATTGACACATCTATGCACTTTCACAGAGTTAACTTAAGAAAAGTAGAAATTTTGTTGTGTGTTAATGAAAAATATAAAACTTTAATTCAGAAAATTAAATTAAATAATTTCCAGATAAAATTAGCTTTTTATTATATTTCAATGTGAAATGCTATGGAAACATATTTCTTGATATATAACCGAACATTTGAAAAAATATTAACTTAAATCTATGTCCATAAGCACCTTTAATTTTTCATACAAACATGTCTGAATGCAATAAAAGGGGGCAAAAATTTTAGTTAATGTGAACAGGAGAAATAAATTATTTAAAAAGTGGGCATTGTTTCAATAGGGATTTCAACATACAGTAGTACATACTCTTAAATCTCAAAACTAGTTGACCATGTAAACTGATATATTTTCATATGAACAATCACTTTCAAAAATTTATAAGATGTTACAAATAAAAATTTTTTTTGTTGACCTTATGCTTTGAGTACTATTTTACTATTGCTATTTCTAAAACACACACCTTATTAATAAATATGTCTAATCAATAATATAAATTATGCATAACAAATCTTTCTCCTTTATCAATAACATGCATGAAATAACTGATTTTCAGTAATGTATAGAAAATAAAAAATAAGTTTCATGACGTCTTCTCATTTCAAAATGCAATGTTAAACACTTCTTTTGTATTATATGGTAGAATCAATAGTTTTTTTTTTATTTAATTCATTGAGTTATCAATTAATCCTTGTTATTAACTAGAAAACTGACCAGTCAGCAAGGGCCCCGCCATGGGGAAGAATTAAAAGGGTGCAGCTTACAGAATGATTAATAAATGTACAAAGAAAAAGCAACAGCAACTGTATTCTTAAAATTTCAAGATAATTCCCGAATATTCAAAAACCTGAAAATAATATCCTTGTATTTACATTAGGCAGTAAAGAACAACTTAACATTGAGTGTATTTTCAATCAATTATGAATCTTGTGTTATATAAAATGCCAGCCTTCAATGAATGCAAATATCATGAAGGCTTGACCTTAACTTCAAACAAACAGCAGTTGCAGACAAAGGTTTTCATTAATCTTAAAGTGACAGATAAAGAAAAGCCTACTAAATTTTCTGCAGCAGGCTAGATAATCCCAAGGGATTAATTGTACCTCTCTCATCATTTTCTTCTAAATTTACAATAAGAACTTTTTCAGTATTAATGATAGAATGGGGTTTTTATACAACTACATTAAAATTTAAAATATTCTTAAATTAATATATTTAAAAAAAAAAGTGAAAAAAGTGAGAAAAAAAAGTACCCTGGTAAATAAAAAATCTTCTTTAATCAATTTTTTTTTTTTTTTTTTTAGAATTCAATGAAATCATAACTATCAAACAAAAATAAATAAAAAATTATATTTAAATCATCCACATTTCAGAGTGTTCATAGCATTCCAAATTGATTTAACTTCAAAACAAACTTCATTTGCAGACAGAGGTGGTAATTAATCTCAATGTGACAGATAAAGATAATGCTCTGAATTTTCTTCCGGAGGAAAGCTAATTAATCCCATGGGGCTCCTAGAAGCATTCAGTTTACTGAATGGGAACAACTTCAGCAGTTATCTCTCTTTGCCAATGCATTCTTATATAAAGTTAAGGAATCTACCCCACCACCCCAGCTCCAAACCAAGGGACATTTAGAACCAAACTTAGCATCAAAATATGTATTTTTGCCTACTGAACTACTGCACCAAATTTGATCTTAATTGGGCAACCATAAAAAAAGTTGCAAGTTCATTCTTATGCATAGTTAAGGAATCTACCCCACCACCCCAGCTCCAAACCAGAAGACATAGAGAATTAAATTTAGCATCAAAATATGTATTTCTGCCTATTGAACTACCATACCAAATTTAAACTTGATTGGGCAACCATAAAAAAAGTTATTAGAAAAAAACAGAAAATTTGTGGACGGAAGAGTGACAGACGGACAGACAGACGGACAGACAGACGGACAGACAGAGTGATTACTATAGGGCACCCGCAAATCCTTGCGGGGCCCTAATTATGGATTACTGCTCTTTCTTCTCCACTGTGTTGATAATAGACCAATGGAACTCGAAGACTAGATCTGCAAAGTTTTAAATATGTATACTGTATTGAATATTAATTTTTTAAAATATACTATCATGATACAAATGATATACAAGTGGGCATCATGCATGATTGGCAAATTTCTATAATCAATTTTGATAAATGTACTGAGGATTTCAGTAAGTCATGAATCAGATATTTTAATTTAATGCGAAATAAAGTGAGTAAAATTAAATCTATACAAGCTTACAAAATAAAACTATGCTACAAAGAGACTTCTGCCTCAAAGAAATTAAGACACACTATTATACAGTGTATTTACTTACTTTTATTGGGTTTTAATTTTTTGGTTTTTTAAGTGGTTCGAAGTGAAACACTAATTTATGCCATCCACAAAATGTAAAATTTCAAATTTTGTAATCAACACTTTGTCAACCATGAAATCAAATCCTGATGAATAGACCTTTTTTCTTTGCCCACAAAATTTAAACCCCCAAAATAAGTGCTTTTACTATCTTACCTGTCAGAGTGATTGTCCCTTGGGGGATGACCAAAAGAAGAGAATAGTTCTGTATAGGTGGGTGGGGAGGTTCTTTCATCTGATGTTGTATGTCTTCTTTCTCTGAAAGAAATTTGAATAATACCAATCAATTTCAATTTAGAACAGAGGCACACACAGAAATTCTTTAATGAGAGGCCCATGGGCCACATCGCTCACCTGAGCACTGTGGCTAGGAATAAGTAGCAATTGGTTCATTATTGAAAAGTTTAAATCCAAAAATAGTCCAATGACCAATCATGGCTTTTCTATTCTTGAGAAGATGATTTTTAAAGAATTTTCCCATATATTTCTATGTAAAACTGTGGTCGGCCATTTTGGCTCCGCCCTATCCCCGGGGGTCATGATTTGAACAAACTTGAATCTACACTACCTGAGGATGCTTCCATATAAATATGATCAATTATGGAAGAATCTTCCTATATATTTCTATGTAAAACTGTGGTCGGCCATTGTGGCCCTGCCCTACCCCTGGGGGTCATGATTTGAACAAATTTGAATCTACACTACCTGAGGATGCTTCCATATAAATATGATCAGTTATGGCTTTGCAATTCTTGAGAAGAAGATTTTTAAAGAATTTTCCTGTATATTTTTATGTAAAACTGTGGTCGGCCATTTTGGCCCCGCCCTACCCCAGGGGGTCATGATTTGAACAAACTTGAATCTTCACTACCTGAGGATGCTTCCATATAAATATGATCAATCATGGCTTTGCTATTCTTGAGAAGAAGATTTTTAAAGAATTTTCCTATATATTTCTATGTAAAACTGTGGTCTGCCATTGTGGCCTCACCCTACCCCCGGGGGTCATGATTTGAACAAACTTGAATCTACACTACCTGAGGATGCTTCCATATAAATATGATCAATTATGGCTTTGCTATCCTTGAGAAGAAGATTTTTAAAGAATTTTCCTATAATTTTCTATGTAAAACTTTGGTCGGCCATTTTGGCCTCGCCTTACCCCCGGGGGTCATGACTTGAACAAACTTGAATCTACACTACCTGAGGATGCTTTCATATAAATATGACCATTCATGCCTTTGCTATTCTTGAGAAGATTTTTAAAGAATTTTCCTATATATTTCTATGCAAAACTGTGGTCGGTCATTTTGGCCCCGCCCTACCCCACGGGGGTCATGACTTGAACAAATTTGAATCTACACTACCTGAGGATGCTTCCATATAAATATGATCAATTATGGCTTTGCTATTCTTGAGAAGAAGATTTTTTAAGAATTTTCCTGTAAGTTTCCTAAAAGTTTACAGACGGACAGACGGACGACGGACAAAATGTGATCAGAAAAGCTCACTTGAGCTTTCAGCTCAGGTGAGCTAAAAATGATAGAAAAGGTCATAAGTGGTTGTTATTTTTTAAAATTTATCTCTCTCTCTTTTTTTCATGGTGGGAGGGGTAAAAAACCTTAAAATTGTTTTTAAATATGCATAAACATGCCTATATTTTCAAAGTTTTTGAGGGTCCTGATACACATCCGTAAGTTCCCTATGACTCTTTCATACGATACTTTACCTCATAAGTAATGCAGAGTAAAAAGGCAAATGAATTTAATATCTTTTTCACATCTCTACTTAAAAGAGTGATTTACCTCTGAAGTGTGGAGGGTGCAGAGTAGGTAGAATTTCTAGATGGCCGACCCCCTCTTTGGGGCCTCTCTGCATCTATGAATGACATTGACCCACTTCTACTTGTTGACAGCATAGAATCCCTGTGATTGGACAGTTCTCTGATGTTTTGTGAAGCTCGGCGAATTGAATTGTACCTGGCCAGCTGAACACTGTTTATAAATAAGCAAGAACAATTTTATAAAAAGATGCTATAGCACTCAAAGTACTTTACAAATATCTGATAAATGAAAATGCAACTGATTCAATTTATTTTGGCTCTAAACTTTAAACTTTTTACACAAGGTATTACAATGTACTTGCCCATTTTCTTCCGGAGATTCAACTCTGTAAAAGAAAACAAAAAGCAATGTCACAATATTGTTCAGTTTAATTAAGTGTAACACCATTTTCTCTCACTTATATTACTGAATGTAAACCAACTATTATTTGCGCCATATTTTATATTATATATTTTGAATACATTTTGGATGTATTAATTTTTACAACTGAGGAAACATTCTCTATAAATATAATATATTCGCAAGTTAAATAGGCTGTGAAACTTGTTGATATTTCTCGCACAGATAAAATTTGGTTTGCAGTCCTTTATCAGAAGAGGCAACAGAATCATATCCAATATCCATGCGGCCCAAAAGCCTAAAAGCTACAACTGCTTGAAATAAACAGGTTGGGCAAGCAACACTAAATTTTATTTATTGTAATTTTTTTTTTTGGCAATTCATATGTTCAAATCATCCACACTGATCAATTTGAATTTTTATCTGTCCATTATAATCATAGGCGTCGGAATCAAATTGAAAGGGGAGACTAATTGAAAGTGTGTGTGGGGGGGGGGGGGGGGGGAGCACGCTAATCCAACAATAAAAGGTCAACCTCAATTTTCATTGCCTATATCAGGTCTGGTACAATCACTAGATTTAGCTACGTAGCTTGATTTACCTACATAGCTTTATTTACCTACCTGAGGTAGCTTTATTTAGCTACCAAATTGGTTTATTTCTATTTAAAAGCATTTTTCTCAGGGTGTGCAGAAAATATTATTTTGATGCAGTGATCATTTACAACTTTGAACTCATCTGAAAACGTTCTCATGAAAAAATCCCTCTTGAAAAAATGTCTTTTTCTGCGCAATTGCAATCAAAGTTCTGAAAGTTTTGGGGCTAATATGTATGACAGTTAGAACATTACCCCTTGGATGAAATGACAAAGAAGTCCAGTTCCGGTTAACACGATAATAGGTCAGTAATTATTCAGCACAATGTGAAGTAATCATACTCAGTCATGCCTAACTGCACGGACAGCTAACCAAACAATGGAATTACATGTTTTGCTCTAAATTGTCCAAACGCAGTAATGTATAAACTATCTCTGCTTTGGATTGCCTTTTTAAGCCTCCCTAGAATAAATTTCAATAGTCATTTAATTGCGACTTTTTGTCTCTTTTTAATAAAAAGAAAACTTTTGAAAACTTACCTTGAAATAGCTAAATAAAGCTACCTGAGGTAGGTAAATAAAGCTACGTAGGTAATTCTACCTAGTACGTAGCTAAATCTAGTGATTGTACTGGACCTGTATATTATGTATATATTTGCAAAAAAGTGGGGGGGGGGGTCAACCTCACTTTTCATTGCCTATATTATGTGTATATTTGCAAAAAAGTGGCTTACCTTGAAATAGCTAAATAAAGCTACCTGAGGTAGGTAAATAAAGCTACGTAGGTAATTCTACCTAGTACGTAGCTAAATCTAGTGATTGTACTGGACCTGTATATTATGTATATATTTGCAAAAAAGTGGGGGGGGGGGGTCAACCTCACTTTTCATTGCCTATATTATGTGTATATTTGCAAAAAAGTGGCTTAGCCCCCCCCCCCCCCCCCCCCCCCCGGTTCCGACGCCTATGATAATACATATAAGTCATATATATGTTTATGTTCTCATGCTTAATTCTTTTGATCTCTATTCTAGCAACTCTAAGTTATATGAGAAAATTCTATAAACCTTTTAGTCTTCCGACGAAACAACACCACAGCGAGGACAGCAGCCACGATGAGAACGATGAGAAGGGGAACGATAACGATGTAGATGAAATCATCGGTCAGATCCCGGCATCTGCCGTCTGGACAAACTGTTGGTGGGTTGAAGTCTTCCTCCATTTTGTCACAGTCCAGATTCTGTCATAACTTCAAATTTAGGCAAATTTATGAACTAATAACATGAATAAAGTAACAAAGAATTTTTTTATATATATAAATTTACATCGGAAACATATCCATCGTACTAAATCTAAACCAATGTGTATGGAGAAGGGAAATCCGGATGATCCTATCGGAGAGAAGACGGAGACGAAATGAGGAAGAATTACCGAATTCAGTCATATGTATAGCATAAGCAATGCATAAATAAAAATAAAAATCAGAACGTGCATAAAGTTTATAAATACATGATCATAAAGAAGTTGGCCATTTGATTATGAGAGGCGAGGTCGAGAAGGAAGGGGGGGGGGGAGGGGGTTGGAAGAATGAAGAATATCTAAAAGTCCATTCTTGAAAGCATACCTGGAAAAGAACGGACTTCCCAAAACATCAGAAGAGAGATCAGATGCTTTGGAAGAGTGAGCATCCCTGCCGACCGGTAGTTTGCTACTTGTCATGATCATGGAAAATTAAATCGAAAAAAAACTTAGACATTATGTAATAATGGCCTGACAATAAGTACGGAAAAAGTCAGTCAGCATTTGACTCATTGACAGCATGAATTTGTTAAAGGTCATTGTATCGACAAAAAAATCCTTGCGAAATAATGACTTCAAACGAGACTTTTGATATCCTTGTTTCATGAATTTGTTTGTCAATAGGATGCCCCGTTTTAGAAATTGTCCATACATATAAGCTATATCATACTGTTGCGAATCTAATCAATTGAGGAACATAAATCCCATATATAGGTGATAAGTGTATATTGTAACATAAGAAAGGGAAGTTGACGATTCAAAAGTTGAAGTCATCACGTTTATCAAAGACTACCTTTATAACTAACTTACTTGAGGTTATCATTATATCTTTTTCTTGTAAAATATACAGATATTAAATAGATGTTTCAGACAGACTCTATGGTATCTTTTATTTCAAATTCACTGGGATATATAATTTAGACATATGAATGGAAGTATATAACTATTAGTATTTGATAATAAGTAGTTGATATATATAACTGTCGAGTTGAAGGTCACAACAAGTATTCTAGCTTTGTGTTTGTTTTCAGTGTGAGGGTGTGTGTGTGTGCGTGTGTTTTTATTTTTTTTTTAATTCTTTTTCATATGAATAAAAAAAAAATTGGTCTGTTAAAAACGGAGCACAATTTGTACCCAATAGGGATTCCTCCAGCAGATTGTTTGAAAACCTGATTTCCAAAATCTGCAAAATGATATATGTAGATATTGTCAATCACAAGATCAATTTCATCTTCAGAATACTTGTAAAGATGTATGTCATGAATAATATGTCATAATGTTTGTAACTAAATAATTTTGCAAATATTTACTAATTTACTAAAAAGCATATCTATGACGTCAATAAGCTAGCTGTATTTCAATTAACGTATGGTTTAAAAAGTATTGAAAAGTCGCACATTTTGATGTTATTGATATTGGTAGTTTTTCTAAAATTTTCTCAGTTTTAAAGCACCAATTTCTGATTGACACTACTTCTCAAATATATTGTTGCACAGAACTTCTGATCATGAAGTTTCTCCCTCACTGCTGTAAATACATTTTACTAGTATTTTGGTAAGGAGTAAAGTTGGAGGTTTGGAAGAACATTTACTAGAGCCCACTATGTATCTTTGCATGTTTGCAAGGATTTTTATGGAATTTTATAATTTAGCATTGGAATGGTAAATCAAATTCATACTGAATGTTGTGATTATCTAAAAATATTTCAAACTGACATATGGTTTTGATGAATTTTCTCCTTAAAAAAAAGGAGCTATGGGTAAAAGTTAGATTTATTACCACCTGCATAATTCAATCCTTATATATACATCTAATCCACAATATCTAATATATCTGTATTCATTTCATTTTCATATTCATTCGTTGAAAAAAAAATGGACATATGCAAAACCTTATTTATCTTTTTTTTAATTAATTAATTATTTATTTATTTGTTTATTATCATTTTTTATATAAATTTTGGAAATGAATATATATCAGCCGGTTAACCAAAGCCTAAAATCTATATCGGAGTCCGGCCGCACTCAAAAACTGATGATATCTTTAATAGGCATCAATATTTTTAAAAGACTTTTAAAATACTTTTTCAAAAGACCCTTCAGACTATCAGTATATGACTTCGTTTATTTAACCTTCAGTAACATCAGGCCTCTCCTAGATAATGGTCGGTTGTCAAATATAGACGACCTATATACACTTTAGAGATATTTTATTCATTTCCTTTTAAAACATTTGCACTTTGACTTTGCTCACCAATTGAAAGAAAGAATCCGATCCGAATAACTTTTATGACCGGATTAGAAAAGTTTTGCTATAATAATTAATTCAGATATTTTTTTCCTTTTTTCCCATCAGAAATATGAATAAAATAAAAAATAAGGCCTTTTGGTCAAAAGTATTTGAAGCCGATACTGAAAAGGATGAAGATTACGAACATACAGTGTTTGAAAGATCTACAACATCAAACACGTACCTCTAGAAATCCCAGAGATAGGATAAGGTGCCAAGGAGAAGTAATCATCCAAGGTCAACCTGGCACACAAACTGTGAGCCCTTGGATTGATCAGGTAGAAGATTAAGTGGTCAAATACGGACTGAATAGAAACGAAAGACTGACCAGTTGGTATAAAACACGTCAGACAAAATTAAAAAAAAAAGATAATGATAGATTATATTTGCTAACAAGGGCCTTATATGGACTATAAAATTGAAAGAATGCGATGATGATGAAATCCCTGTAACACCAACTTATTTGCCAGTAGCTACCCCAGTTTACAAAATGATGAAGTTAGAAATAGAGCTATTGCTGTACGATGAGGTGTTGACCGTCGCCTTTTCGAATCTCAGTGCGAAACGCGGAGACCGGTCCCTCGGTTGAAACAGTATAAACAGATGGTATTTGTCGCAGTTAGTGCTGGCACGAAAGAGATTCCTCAAAAACCGAAAGTGTCGACAACCCTTCATCGGCAAGTGGTCAATATGAGTGAAAAATTTTCGAAAGGACGTTAAACAAACTACAGTGACATGGCTTGTGTCTCTACAAACCAAGAGACAAACAAGAGATTGTCTTGAATTATTTTCTTATTAATTGAAAACGTCATTAAAAACTTTTTGGAGGCATAAAAAATTATAACTTACTATAACACTTTAAACTTTGAAATCTTTATTGAACCTGTACGTGGATTTTATATCAAACAATGGCTATCTTGTTTAAGGTTTCTTAACTTGGTACAATGTAATCTATTTTCTTTTAAAAGACAAATTGTTTTTCTGCTGTAGAATCCTTTGTATATAGATGGAGAAGTACGAATATGGGGATAAAGTCAACAAGAACATCGAATTTTTTATGACAGCATCGATAATCAATTTCAATGTACATTGTGAGTGATTTCGTATTTCAGTATAAAAGTTCGATATATTACGAAATAAGTAGTACAAATAGGGTATTCCATGATGGAGGAAAACAAATATCGACTGAACTCTGGCGACAGGTATATGTCTGCATTATTTTTCGTTTTAAAAATATCAATTTTTGAATCGTTCTTTCCTTTTTTTATTGTATTCTGAAAGTAGAGAAATTTGACATTTTCGATCTTTACTCCATTAAGCCGCCCAGTTAATTTTCATTTACTTTTATTGTTATTTAGCTTTTAGAAAGTCAAATTCATTATTAAAATTTATTTGACAAACATTCTTCACTGAAACCACTGCTTCAAGCAATGCCTGAACAATTTTTTAAAGTTCTCGATGGTCATTGTCATATTGTTGCTCTTACCCCCCCCGCCCCCCCCAAAAAAATAAAAACAAACAAACAAACAAAAAACAACAACATCAACAACAACAAAATCCACACAAGCTATGGTAATGAAAGACTGATACCCCCGTATTGCAGCTTATGGCGAAGGTTAAACTTTCCAAATGCAAGTCAAACCCCAAGATCAAGATCTAAACTGTTGGTATCAAGAGGAAGGTATTTTCACAAGGAATAAACCTGCGAAATTTGAAAGCCCTAAAACTGTTCAAAAGGAATGACCACGGTTTAAGTTTTTAGTGGGCCAATCTCTAAGGTCAAGGTCAAAAGGTCAAGAATATTTATACCATTTGAAAAGTCTTGTCACAATGAATACATATGTGAAGTATGAAAGCCCTGGCACCAACTGTTTGAAAGTTGTTGTTAATGGTTGGTATTTTTTGTAAAAATGGGTCAAACTCCAAGGTCATAAACAAGAGAAGGATTTGGGGCGATAACGAACAGTAATAATATTCAATTTCAAAGTCCATAAAACAATACAAAATAGGAGCAGAGCAAACACGGACCTCCAAAACATCAGAGGTGGGATCAGGTGCCATGGAGGAGTGAGCGTTACCTGCTGACCGGTCACACCCGCCGTTGCTCCTGGTTATGATCAGGAAATAACGGAAAAATCCGTCGTCAATTCAGTGTACACTGTAAAAAGAAGTGTAAATAATTTAACACAATTATTAACACTATTCTGGAAACACTTAATTCACGCGTTAAAGTGTGAATACATTAACGTGTGTGTTAATCTATTAACATGTAGAAATGCTAAATAAAATTAACGCATTACACGTTAAAAACCCTGGAAACACTTAATTCACGCTTTAACGTGTTAATTCTGAAACTGGTGTTTAACATTTAACACACGTTTCGATAAAAAAAAGAACCCTTTTGTCTGTTGTCCTGTAGGAAAAAAAACAAACATAAATACACATCGTACGAGAATAATTTTATTTTTCGACACCTGCATGTTAAATTGATCACTAAATTAGTTCAAATTTGTAGTTTTGTGTAAAAATACCACCAGCCAATGTTTTAAAATATTCCAAAACAGTCCGTAGATTACTGCATGGGTAGTCCAAGTCAAATACATAATACAATTTTGCTTTGAGCACACACAGCAGTCACAAAGGATCCTGTTGTTTCTTTTTTAAATCCGTTTTTGTCCAAATTTTGCTCACATTTACAGAAACCGTCTGAGTAGGCGAACACAATCCAAAACGTTCTAAGTTGTTATCCGAGATACAGCATAAGAATTCAAAGTCCAAAGTAAAATAATTTAGATTTACCACCATGTAAGTCCAGAATTATCAAGTTCACAAAGGCAAACGTCTCCAATGATCGATGTACAATGTATATCTCAAAATTCTTCATCATTTAAAAAGCTACTTTGGAAGGGGCATATTCCTATTCAGACTCGACGTGCTTTGAAATTCTTTGATGACAGGTCTTGTATTGACATGGCTTTCTAAATAAATGATGGAAATGTATAAGCACTACTTAATACAACGTTTATAAATTAGTACAATATCTACTCTTTGTTTACATGGTTTACTTGACTCAACCGACCAAAGAATGCAAAATTGAAGTGTTTGAAAAATAATATTTACACAAATGTTTTTGAAATAAAATTTGCAATGCAATTTATGTAAAAATAACTTTAAAATGATAATCAACTTACACTTACAAACAAGAACACACTCCGAAGTTGGCCTTGCTTTCTGTGAATTTTCTGCTGACCGCTCTCTTTGAAACAAAGAAATTACTGATGCGGCGGCAAAAGGTCAGGTCAACTAGAGAGAGGTCAGTTTCAGTGATGTAATTCATCACTAATTTATACACTAAATGTGTTAATGAAATAATACCCACTTTTAACACGGATGTTAATAGTTAACAATACCGTATGTATCTGTTGCTTGCTTTTGAGTGTTTGTTTTACCAAATGCAATTCAAAGATATTTGGGATATTACTAATTATGTCAGCTAATTTACATGTACATATGATGCATATAAATTGATATACACCAAAATCATAAATCATATATATATTAGTGAAATAAGATTTTAAAATGCGTTCAGGAAATAAACCAGTTGGAGGGGGGGGGGTTACAAAATTCTTACACATCAAAATAATTTGCAATATAAAATGAAAGGTAAAGAAAATAGTTATATCAATTGAAATGAACTTGCAAGAAGACTGATGAGATATTAACACATAATATGTTAAAGCAGGATACATGGAATGGTTACATGTTCATGTGTTTAAGATTTTACACCTTTAATACATTACGTGTTCAAGTTTTAACACTGCCGTAGATCAATTAACATATGAACATGTTAAAAATGAACACTACTTTTTACAGTGTATAAGTAATGGACTAACAATTAGTATGAAAAACGCCAGTCAGCATTTGACTCAATGATAAATTGTATTTGCTGACAAGGTCACATCTTCGCTAGCCAAGGGTTTCTGATACGCTACTTTCCTCATGAGGAGAGAAGCGTATCAGAAACCCTTGGCTAGCGAAGATGACAAGGTCATTGTATCGACCATAGAACTTACAAAATGATGACTTTAAACGAGACTGCTGATATTCTTGTTTCATCAACTTGCTTGTCAATAATTTACCTCGTTTTAGAAATTGTTCATACGTAGAACATGTTATTGCGTATCGAATCAACTGAGATATGTATACTCCCTATGCAGGTGATGAAGGTATGTTGCTGCATAAGTAAGAAGTTGACGATAGAAAAGTTAAAATCGTCACGTTTTTGATATATCTTGGTTGTTAGATTACCATTAACGTCTTTTTCAAGAAAAATATCAAAGTATGAAACAGATGTGCCAGACTCTGTAGTATCTTTTATCTCAAGCTCACTAGGATATATCGTATCGACGTAGGAATGGAAATTACCATTGTTAATTGACAATACGTCGTCGATACATGTATATCTAAATGTCGAGTTGAAGGTCACACTAGACACAGCAAGTGTTTTCTTCTTTTCACGCATAAGATTTTGCACAAATTCTGCTTCACATGAATATAAAGAATAGGTCTGCTAAGAGGTCAAATCTGCTGCTATCCAGCAAAGCCTTGTCACAAAGAATACACTTGTGAAATATGAAAGCCAAAGCCCCACCCAGTCAAAAGTTATGGGCAAGGTAAATGTTTTTTGCGGACAAACATATAAACAGACAAACAGACGGACGAACAGGGGATAAATCACATACCCCCGAATCTTCGATTACGGGGGCATAAAAACAAAAACAAACAAACAAAAACAAATATACAAATAAATAAATCAATCAAACAAACAAAAAACGAAAAAATTAGATAGATAAATACAAGTATCTACAATTGTGGAAAAAATGTGCGAAATAAATTTGGAGGGAATGACGGACAGACGCACGAACAGGTGAGGAGGATATCTATTAGCCGCTTCCTCTTTTTTGAAGTTCTATAAACATGAACATGCACTTCATACAGACAATTTATCTGAAAAAAAATATTTATAATCGTTCATTTATTTAACAAATGTTTAGGTCTAGTACCTTTTATCTTTTAATTAATAATTATACAAATCCACGTTCTAAGTTAAAAGAATTCCAACATTGAAACAAAGTTTCCATATATCCTTTTTATCTTTGATATTCATAGAATCAAAATTAAATAATACAGTAAAAACACACACAATAGCTATATAATACACAAAAAATATTATCATTCGAATTTTAAAATAATAGAGAAAGACTCGGTTAGTATATATATATTTACTTTGATCGTGTTTGCCCTGCAATTACACATGAGTGAACAATGTTGTAAAATCAATGTTATCAGAATGAACTCTCTACAAAGCGATGGGTTTTTCATTCAACAGACTTATGCAGAATAAAACATTGTCAAGAGATCAACCTATAAGTTAAAAGGTATGTAACTTTATTATTCACATTCAATTAAGTAATTTTATTTCTATTTCACCCATTTTTGCCATTTGTAAACAACCATCAAACTCATGTTTTGATCCACTAATTTTGATGGAAACTTATTTTTGTGAGAAAGGTCTTTTATTCGCTTTTAGGAAAACCTACAACAAATATATTTGATGAACTTAATATCACAACAACAATAAAAAAATCGATCTTTTCCATTTGTATACCATTATATTCTATAGTTTTTCCACTATCATTTTTTTAAATTCTCTATTAAATTGAATATTTTTCTACATATTTTATTTAAAATGTTTAGTTGCATTACTTTCCATTTGTATTGTATAATTTCCCGTATATAATATAAAAAACGTATTGAATAAAAGTGGCTTATAATAGAATACACATACAAGTTATACAATAGAGAAGAAAAGTATATAATGCAAATTGGGAAAAAATGGAAAATTATAGATTATACAATTTAAATTCAAAATTAAAAAATACAAAAGTAAAATTACTAATAAATAGATAAAAAGAATTAAAGTTATATAAAAAGTGTTACACCTCAATAAGAACATTATGGAAGAAAATAAAAATTATATACAACATACGAATGAAAAATCCTAAAATAAAAATGAGAAAAAAATTAATATTGCAGCTATTGACATGCCATACATTACATGCAACACTAAACTAACTCTGACGACAAAATATTTTAATCTGTGGAAGAATGTGTTGATGTGTTCCTGATTGGCAATTATTTCATTTACGCTCCTCCTGTCCAATTAATATTAAACTAGAGTAGACGCCATGTGTGTAACAAGGTGTTCGTTAAAAAAGCTTTCCAATACTGCCAATAAGAAGGAATGCGTGACATTTATCGAATCAAGACAATGTAATGGTGAATAACATATAAAAGTTGAAGAAAATCCACGGCTAGAAAACATTTTCCTCGACAATGTTTTATAGTGACCTCTTCCTTTAAAACTGTGAATCATGACATATTTTTAGTCACTGAAAGCAACATATTAGAAATTGAACTTGACTTTTGATATTAACCTTTAAGCAAGGGTCATGGAAAACTCTTTGTACATAGCGAAGTTACTGCGTCTGAATTTATTTTAATCAGACTTAAATAAAAAAAGTCTTTTTAAGAGCATTATATCAACTGATATTTTACAGTTAGAAAACGACCCATTTAGTATTTGTACAGTCAAATCAAATACTTTATTTGTATATCCCTTCTCTAAAACAATATTTACGCAAGTATTTCAATATAAGTGCTACATAAAATAATGTTGACTATATGTTTTATGCCTTCAGTTTCGGCCCACTCAGTGATAATTATGAATATTTAATTAGTCACAGAGAGCAATAAAGTGAAAATCAATTGAATTTCTCGTTAAAGGAAACGGGAAGCTTCTATTTAACTTTGTTAGCATGCAAGTTATTATTATGTGCAATGTAAAATGCATATTTTAGGTATCTTTTTATTGTTGGAATCGTAATCACTGTTCGAAAACCAACAATTAGAATTCCCAGAGGACTGAGTACTTAAACACTATCGAATCAAACAAACAAGCATCAACAAGTTTAAAATTAAATTTTAAATAATCAGACTCCACTCAGATACCAGATAGTTTGAGAAATCTAAGGTTACATATATTAACAACTACTGACAAAAATAATGTACAACTTGAATGTAGGTATGATTTTTTTTACAAACATGGTGTGTTTCTTTTTTGCAATAGTTCTATAAAATAGGAGCTCATTACCTTCAAAATACTCCTTTTATATGATAATCCGTTTCAAAAACCTTTTAAGATACACATGTTCAATAAAGAGTGCCCAAAATTTCCCAAACCAGATAGCGCAATGACATTTTTTTTCTCCTCATCATGATGCGTTTCTTTTTTGTGTTGTATAAATGAAATACTGTGAAATCAAAGAGTATTCAAGCTCATGATCAAAAATCTATTAAAAGAACACAAATAAAGAGCAGAGCATATACGGTCCTATAAAATGCTAGGGGTGGTATCGGATGCCATGGAGTAGTAAGCATTCCATATCCTCGGTCACATTCGCCGTGTACTCTTGTCATGAAGATTGTTTTTGCTGACAACGTCATTGTTTCGACCATACACATTTCAACAGGATGACTTTTAATAAGATTGTTGATTCCCTTGATTTCAATTTGTTTTCAAGCTTGTCTAGAAATATACTACACTATCAGTATTATACACACCAAATTAAGACAGTACTGTTTGCTAAATTATGAAATATTACTGCTTTTCCTAATTTTAATTGTGGTCAAAATGAGAATGCTTATCATTTTTCTTTAAAAAGATATTTAAATGCAAGAAATAATCTCTGACACACTTTTTAGATGGAAAAAACAATCTTAATAGAAACATACATGTAGCTTTGTGGTTGCGACACGCTGTCGTATGATATTAAAAGCTTTATTTTTTTCAGCAGTTCATAAACTCATACTGTGAAATCACTTATTTTCGTGGGGGATTAGATTTTCGTTGTTTCCAAAGTATTGAGAGACCCAATGAATTTATCAGACCACAACGAAATATAGTATACATTATTATTATACGTTCTCCAACCACAAAATTAAATTCCCCAAAGCCAATATTTTTTCCTCAAATCTCGAAAAATTGACCCCACAAAGATATGTATTTTGCAGTAAATGAATTCGGAAGATTTGGTAAACATTTCAATCCTTTATGTCATTTGCCAATATTATCAACAAATATGTTGTTATTATAACAATTACTAAAGTATAAACTTTAACATAAGGAGATGAATTGTTACTTGTCAGAACTTGTTTCCAATTTTTTAAATGTGATAATAAAAGATGTTCAAATATAATCTTTTTAGAAATTGTTCGTGCACCGAACATGCTCTTGCTTGTCGAATAAATTGGGAGACATATACAGGTGATATAAAGGTAAATTGCTACAAAGTAAAGGAAGGTTACGATCGAAAATTTGAAATCATCACATTTTTTAAATAAGTTTTGCTGTACAGATATCACTATTGTCTCTTGCCAGTAAAATTCCTAAATATAAAACAAACATGTCAGACTTTTAAGTATCTTTTATTTCATCGATGTATTGAGTCGACATATGAATGGAAGGTACTATTGTTAATTGATAATACGTCGTCGATATATTGGAACTTTGTTGAACATGTAAAAGTTATTCTCAAAAAATGAAGCACCTCTGATTTTTAAAACTAAAAACAATGTAGAAAATTGAATTATCATTCTTTTGCATTTCAGTATTTACAATGAATGGAATTTCCACTCAACACATTTTATTGAATAATAAAAAAACCCTGAAGTATATTTCAATCACCATAGCACTAGAAAGCGTGTATCCTCTGGTGTTTGTAATTAGCAAATAAAACCAAGTGACCTTGGTTAATAATTGTATTGACGCGGGATTAGGCAATTTTAATTGAAGTTTCCTATCAAACGAATATAAAAACAATTTATCGTTGTTTATGACAATGGTAGAGAGAGAGTTTGGGTTGTATTTCTAGCAGCTAATGTTTGAAATTCTTAATTTTATAATAAATATACTCTAGGTTAATCGTGCAATTAAGTATTTCAATAATCTAGTATAAACAAAGCACTGAATGGTCTTGCTTTTCTCTGTGATGTTGACTATTTCATCCAGTCGATCAATTATATCCAGGAATCCTTTCAACGGTAACACTGAATCATGAAAATTTCATATTAATCATTTTTTTCAGTTAGATTGAACCCAACTGATAATTCTGTGTTTTGTGAAAGCCAACTTTTGAAGTCGCTAAAACTGTATTTAAAAAAAATATCTGTAATTAGAAGTTAAAAGAATTTAGGTCACGTGGATTCTGTGTAGACTTCCGCACAGTTAACTTGTTTTGCAATTCTTCAGTGAATGATTTAAATGACAAACATGTATAAATAAAAAAAATCATCCGATGGGATCGAAAGTCTTTTTTTTTTTTTTTAAGAAAAAATTAGTAATCCCGTGCATGTGTACATGTAGGTGTTGGTAGAAGATATTGATAATGAGAAAAATATTTTGAGAAATATTTAGGGATTAACTGAAGCCTACTCAACCATCTAAATGATTTTATATTTAAAAAAAAACGTGTTTCTTTATTTAGTTAATCTAAGGATAAAGATAGCATGATGACAAAACCAGATTTTGATTTTATTTGCCTTTTTGAAGATCACTTTCCCGATTATGACACGGAGCACACGGCGGGTGTGACCGGTCGGTAGGGGATGCTCACTCCTTTATCGCACCTGATCCCTCCTCTGATCACTGGGATGTCCGTCATTGCTCTGCTACTGTTTTGTATTGTTTAATGGACTTTTGAGCTTGAGTGCTGTTCGTTATCTCTACAGATGTCAATTTGACGAGACTGAAATGTACCCAACCGAGGTCCTTGTCGCATCGAGAATTTTTCACTTATACCGGTATTTATCGTTACAACTTACAGGTAGAGGGCTTCAAATTAAAACTTCTACTAGGCACTTACGGTCTAAGAACAGAAAGGAATCTCTTTCATGAAACATATGGAGATAACGAACAGTATTCAAGATCAAAAGTTCATAAAACAATACAAAATAGGAGCAGAACAAACACGGGTCTTCAAAACATCAGTGGTAGGATCAGATGCTATGGAGGAGTGAGCATCCCCTGCCGACCGGTCACACCCATGTCCGTTCATGCCAGCGCCTGCTGCGACATGGGACCTTTGTTTCTATCGTCTCATCTGACCGGTAGCAGAGGTTTGCAAACTCGAGTTTAGTATCATCTCCTTGCTCTGCGACTGTACAAAACAGACCCTAATATTTGCGCTGCGTCACACGGGCGACATACCTCCCTTTTATATATCAAAAATCTTAATTTGTCACTTACAGGCTTGGTTCCCAAATGAGACTAAAATTCATTTTAAATAAGATTTTTCATAAAAGTTTTAGAGGCAACACTATTTTAAACTTTTTTTTTTTTTAATTAAAAAAGGTTTATTTCAAATGAAGTTCATTATACATAAATTGAAGTGTTGTTGTTTTCTCATATTTCGTAAATTCATATTTAATAAAGCTATACAATTTCATGCATATATATTTTAAATTTTGGCTATCATCAAAATAATTTATAATTACTGATGCAGACCATTATCATATTTCCCGTACACGGAAATAATGTTATGCTTATTTTCCCTATGATTTCCTTTTCTAAATGTTAAAATTGCGAATATTTTCAAATATTTCGCAAAGGTGTAAAAAAAAATAATAACGCGAAGAGGGCATAAAACCTTGAGTTTCAGAAGTTAAAGGAGATGTCTTGGAGGATTGCAACATCAAATAAAGTAGAATCCATTCATTTGGGGGTGGGTCCTTTGAAAGACAACAAAAATTTTACTTATTCTTGGAGACATTGTTTCATGATAACTTGTATATATACAGAAACATAGGGAGATAACGAACAGTATTCAAGATCAGAAGTCCATAAAACAATATAAAATAGGAGCAGAGCAAACACGGGCGTCCGAAGATCAGAGGTGGAATCAGGTGCTAGAGGATAAATTGGTGTAACAAAATGACAAAAGCATCAGTCTTTGGGATGGACACAATGTACATTGTATTGTGCATAAAGTTGGCCCATGAATTCAAAAACATCTGTCCTCCATGGACAATGATGATACGCGAATTTTTGAAAATTCTTCTCCTGCTCAACATAACACTGATCTACCAGACAAATTCTAATTGACATTATGGAAGTATAGTGTTTTCTGCATTGTGCAAATTTGCATTAGAGAATGGCATTGTTTGAATTTCATATCCCTGTGTATGTCAGATAAATTATAAACTGTATACTTTGTCTCTTACAAGTTTTTTTGAATTCATTTACAAACATTCATATGTTTTCAAGTTGTGTAGATGTTGTAGTTTGTCATGATGTGTTTGAAGTGGTAAATTAAAAAAAATTAAAACAATTTAAGAATCAATAGCATCACATTAACTTACGGTAGATTACTAGTCCCAACAGTTGTTTGAAATTCTAGAGAAAAACGCTTCCAATTTAGGAAGCACGCATTTCATCGAAAAAATATAAATCAATTTGTATCTATTGGAATATCCTGGGGGCCGTTCCATATTCAAAATGAAATGCAGATAATGGCATGACGTCAAATTTGTATTGTAGACAAACAATGTACCGCCAAGGCATCGTGTTAATTTGCTAAAGTTATCCTGTACAAACTTTCCCGATCTGATGAAGACTTAATGCAAAGCTGTTTGTTTTCTTTAGCAAGATCTATTCCTGATGGATGTTAACGTCTTTTAAAAAGTTTGGAGCCTGTTCTAGGTCTTGAATATAATGTGTTCAGTTTATCGACAATGATAGGATGCATTGCCAACATGCTTTTTCGCACGTATAAGAATATGTAAGTACAAGTATATCGTTGTATATTTTTGAAATATTCACTGCTGTTATTTGTTCGAACTATACCATTTCAAATATTCTACGATTCTAAAATGATGAATAGTAATGAAGTTTATTCTTATTTCCATATGATAGAACCTTTGTTTGTAAAAATCCATTCTCACTACAAATTAAAGAAATGATTGACTATTATTGTTGAATGCCTAGTCGGCAATATTTCAGATAATTAGGAGATTTTGGTAAATTAAGAAAATTATAGTTTTTAAGGAAATAACCTACTGTAAATACTGTATAGCAATAATATATGGGTAAAAATACAGCAAACAGTAAAAAAAAAAACAAAAAACATCCAAAACATTTTTTTTCTGTGAAAGAGCATTTTTAAAGGATATCTTTTCATCAGACTATTTTGAAAGCTAATGTCACAATGATATTCCCTGTAATTAATTGGTGATTTTTTTTATAGGTTAGCCTTTTATAATGCTCTTCAGTCTTTAAAAAAAAAAAAACTAAAACCAACAATCTTATTGTAAGCAAAAGATTTATATCTATTTAATATTCCTATTTGCAATTCATTTATATTAAGGGTATATTTCTTATATAAATACCACTATACTTCATGCAAAATTATTTCCTTTCTCTTAAACTGAAAGATATATTGTTTATTTAAGGATGTCTTCGGTCCTATAACACACCTGGCGGTGCGACAAATTGAATACTGCGCGTTAGCGGCTTATATTTACATTTCCTAATTTTCCTTTTTCATAATTGCTTATTTCGTTAATCTCAAATGTGAATTTAGCGCCCTTCAAAACTGTCGTGGTTAATAGATGTAAGAGCTGTTTGTGACGTCAAATGACGTTAGATGACGTTGCGAAGTTAAATGACTCAAACAAACATTGCGAGGAAAAAAGTGACAAATTAATTCTTAACGCACATTTAACACGTTAATTTTTACGTTAATTTTTCAGGGTTAAAGTTTTTCATTGAATTGAACTAAATCATTTTACATTTTAGTGTTCTTAGAGTATTGAAACTTATGTAGTAATATTCCACCATCACTTGCTAATGGTGTTTATGTCTAACTATTTATTAGCTACTTGAGCTTACTGTAAGTATTACTTACTGTAAGTATAATCAATTTTTTACAGAATGATGACTTTAACCGAGACTACTGATATTCTTGTTTCATAAACTTGTTTGTCAATAATTTGCGTTTTAGAAATCATACATACGTATGCATACATGCTCTTGCGTATCGAATCAACTAAGAGATATAAACTCCGTATGCAGGTGAAGAAGGTATATTACTGCATAAGTAAAGGGAAATGACAATTGAAAAGTTAAAGTCATCACTTTTATCATACAGCTTGGTTTGTTAGATAACCATTAACGTCTTTTTCAAGTAAAATATCCAAATATGAAACAGATGTGTCAGACTCGGTATCTTTTGTCTCAAGCTCACCGGGATATATCGTATCGAGTCTATCAACATAAGAATGGAAATAGTCATTGGTTAATTGACAATACATCGTCGATCTATCTAAATGTCGAGTTGAAGACCACAACAAGTGTTTTCTTCTTTTCACGTATAAGATTTTGGACAAATTCTGCTTCATATGAATACAAGAATAGGTCTGCTAATAACGGGGGAATTCTAAAAACGTGGGAATTCTAATAGATTGTTTGAAGACCTGGTCTCCAAAAACCACATAGATATTGTCAATCAGAAACACTAATATCTTTTTGATGTCAACAACTGAGTACTTGTGTGTACAATCAGACTGTTTTTTTAACAAAATAATTTTGCATATAACTAATGGCAAGGTAAGTTAATTCAAGACTTCCATTTTTATTGAAAAAGCAGCTGTCAATTATATAAAAAAAACCTTTACTTTATTTTATCGTGTGGAATAGTTGTGTGTAAAGATCAAAAGTCATGTTTTTAAGCTGTTAATTTTGGTAAAATCTTGTAATTTCAAATTTTCCTTGGAATTTTAAAGTATCCACATCTGATTTACACCAATTCTCGAATATATTGTTGCACAGTACTCTTGAAGTTTCTCTATAACTACTATTAATATATCAATGAGGAGTAAAGAAAGAGGCTTGGTTGAATATTTACTGGAACCCGCTATGTATCTCTGTTTGTAAGGATTTTATCAAGTTTCTGAATCAAATATAGATATGGTAATTCTGATTCATTTTGATTGTTTGGGATATTATAAATATTCAAAACGGACATATGATCTTGAAGAAAATCTTCCGAAGAAAGGAAATTTTGAGTATAAGTTGGACTGCACTTGTAACCTATAATCTGGTCGGTTTTTGGCTGAAATGTTCATGCCAATTGTCAGGCCTATATTTTATACTGAGTTAGACTACGGAAGGTTCCGCCTACTTGATCAATATACAAGGCTCGCGGCTGGTGAGATCGGTCAACAGGGGATGTCTACTCCTCCGAGGCACCTGATCCCACCTCTGGAGTTTCCAGGGGTCTGTTTTAAGCCCTTTTTTATATTTGTTATTTTTTTGTCAACATCGGCCATTGTAATTTTCACCTTTAACATTATTGCACCTTAAACGTTTCTATTATTGCACTGCTGTTTCACATAAGCTTAATAGCTCAACTACTACAATAGAAGATTTTCAAAGGGATTAATATGGAAAATGGGCTTCAATTCTTCTGGAGAATTAAATCATTCTATATTAGAAAATGCTGGGGCAAGACAAATGGCACGAACGATCTGAGCGTTTCTCATATTTCCACCCTGATTTTCATCGAAATGTATAATGATAAATGAGAAGAAATTGATTATGTTATGAATAATAAATATACGTCAAAACTGTATAATTTTACAGCAATCAACTGTGTAACTATGACACCTTTCTGCTGAAAATTAAAGTTTTTTTTTATGAAGGATTTATTTTTAGCAATCCAGAACAATTGAAAATTCTGTTGTAAAGGATATGACTGGTTTTACTTTTTGACTTAATTGTACTTTTCATTCCAAATATATTTAGAGCTGAGGTTCAATTTCGAAACTAGAACTTTTCTTTTAAAAGATTCATTACAAAATGCTGCACACAAAATAAATTAATGAGTTGTATTGCCAAAACATCCCTAAAACAGCGAAAAATTGGTTATGAACATAATTGATGTTAATGTTTTGATAAAAGAATTAAGAAAATTTAAAACAAATAAATAAATTTTAAAAAATAATAGAATATGCTCTAAAAATTTGTATGCTTTTTTCTATTTCAGAAATGGGAAATATATTTAACAACCTTATCATTTATATATTTTTTATATTTATTATATTATTTATATAAGACACTCTGAGCAACATATTAGTAAAATTTTTGTAAAAATTGCCGAAATTAATAGAAGTAGAAAACACTTTTTTGAATGGCAATTCAAAAAAATTAAACTAAAAGATGAAAAAGTTTGCTCCTTATAAATGTTTTTTTAATATACGCACATTCGAAAAAAAACTTTAAAAAATTAAATCATCTTGTTTGAGTGAATTTTTTTTAAGATTATCGTTGTAGTGATATTAATGTATACTGAAAATCTAATACGTCCTTTTAATTGTCTGTGCGTCTAGATGTAAACACAAAATATCTAATTAAAATGGATTGTAATTGAAATCGTTCATGGATTCCGATGACAATACACAAAAGTTTTGCTTTTTGCAATTATTGCCAATCGTTTAGCTTTTTTTTAAAAGCAAACATGATATCTATTAAATGAAGGGTTTTGATGACAGGAATTTTTTGCAAAATATTGATTTTTACATTTTAAAAGACAAATGGCAAGAGAACAGGGATGTACAATTGATGCCTTTAGCAACTATGCCAGACAAAGGATAGTATATGTTTCATCCTTTTATTGTTCGTGCTTTTCATCGAATTGGGATATTTTATCCTTCACTCATGATCATATAAGATTTTTTTTTATGAATTTACATCAAAACATAATGACTTAAAAAAAGTACTGTTTCCACTTAATCACATAATTTCTCAGATTTTATCCGTCGCTTCATTGGCCCTCTAACCTAACCCTTCTTTCAAACAACATTAAAACCTGCTTTCATAACGAAATTTTAATTTCGTGTTTCCTATTTTCCAAGATTATATTCGGAAAAAATTTAATAATTTAGTAGGATCACAATATTTGATTTTTTTTGGTTATTAGTGTACATGTATTGAATTTAGATTCAAAGAAAATATACAAATAGTGATAATCCATGACGTTAATCGAAAAATAGTTTCTTTGATGTAAAATTAAAAAAAAATAAATCTTCATTTATAAAGTAAACAAAAAATATATTAATTTTTTTAATGTTTATGATTGATTGTATAGTTAAAGTTATATTTTTTGCAGGTATCCATGTGAACATTGAAAAAAAAACCATATTGGGTGAAAACCGCTACTGAACAAGTACATCATACAAAAGCCATGGATGTTGGGGATGTTTTAAATCGGCTTCGCCGCAATGCCAACTCTTCTTCATCTTCCTCAGAAGAGGATGTTTTCACCGAGTCCAATAACCTGGCGATGTTTGTCGTTATCCCCATCTTAGTTCTAGTGTATGGAGGCTGCGCCTGCATATACCGTTGCTATCAGTGCAGACGATACCTTAAACGAAAGAATATATTTCATGAAATAATAATAAGGATCCGAGGGAGAGAGGCGGATGAAGACAATGAGGTATGTGAATCGCCGGAAGATGCTTTGCAAGAAATTCACCAGGATGAAGAATCGCAAGTTGAACCTGGAGGTGGAGGTCATTACGTGCATTCGAACCATAGTTCTCCTGGACCGGATGGAGCCGTGCGGTATGTCGATTACGATACAGATTTACGGTCAGCAATGTCCACACCAGGAATTCAGTATACAAGGAACAATTCTATAAAATCAAGAAGATCAAAGCTTGTATTGGTTCACAGTGGAACGGATTCAGAAATGAGGTCTGATTCGGGGATATTAGAGGATTCCTCTGTTACGCATGCGTCGGGTTCTGGATCATCGAGTCGTAGGATATCGGAGGTGAACTCACTTGAAATTGAGGAAAGTGATCATTCCCTCACAGATAGAAACCGTGCGAAAGCATTTGTTTCAAATAGGACATCTTTTACTACGATAGGTGGCACAATATATTCTTCAGATGAAAACACAACGAACACGAATAACAACAGCATTTTACTTGCTACAGAAAACAATAACTTTTACGTTACCAACGATGACACTTCAATCGCTGTAAATCGTGTTTCACACAATGATGAGGACAGAAGCATGTTACTTGCTAAAAACTCAAGCAAAGCAATAGCAATACAAGGAAGCGAGTCATCTCAAAGCGACGTCACCAAAACAGTTGCTTTAAACAGAAAATCATCTAATACTAACGTTTTATCTCAAAACGACGTCACCAAAACAGTTGCTTTAAACAGAAAATCATCTAATACCGACGTTTTATCTCAAAGCAATGTTACCAAAACTGTTGCTATAAAATGGAAAGGATATAAACAGGATAATACCGACATTCACTCTTCATCTGTCACAAATGAGAGGCTACAGATGGCTACATTGGTAAATGAGCTACAGATGGCTACATCGGTAAATGAAAGCACATTATCACTCACAAACGATAACACACAGAATACTAGAAATGATAATACGTCGTATTCCACAAATGGTAACGCGTCATTTGTAACAAAAAGTAGCACACAAAATATTACTCACGACGGCAAACAAGTGGTAACAAATGACAGTAGTTCAGCAACTCTCAATGTGAGGGCAAATGAAAACCTTTCGCTAAAAAGCAACAGTAATGCAATTAATACCACAAACGTCTACTCAGAAAATGTATCAAACGCCAGCAAATCTTTGGACATGAATAATAGAACAGTTACAACAAACGGAAATACAACATATGTTTCAAACGAAAGCACTACAGATGCAGCAATCGAAGGCAGATCATTTACATTAAATAGGAACGCACTACCTTCTACAAGGGAAAGCACAGTATTTTTTGAAAACAACAACCCTCAGTATGCCGCAGATCGTATCGAACCAGTGTTAACTAAGGCTAGCATATCATTTGCTACAAACGAAACCACATCAGTTGAAACAAACAAAAACACGCCTTATGCTACAAACGGCAGCACTCAATTAGCCTTAATCAATGGCGAACAAGTGAATACAAACAATGAGGCATCAATTGCAACAAATGGCAGCATACGATTTGCCCCAAAGCTCGGTGAATCAGTTTCTACAAACGATAATACGTTAAATGCAACAAACAACAGCAGATCATATACAACGAACGACCACAGGACCTCTGTTACAAAAGAAAGTACGTCTTTGGCTGCAAACAATAACATTCAATCTGCTTCAAACGCAAAGGCAACATATGTGGGTAATGGCAACACACAGTATGTCTCAAATCAAAGCAGCTCACAGTCTACGAAACATGACATATCACTGGCAACAAACGAAAGTACGTACTCTTGTACAGACGACAGGATACCAAATACCTCAGATGGAAGCACACCACAAGCTGCTAATGGTACTATCCAATTTTCCCCAGACCATAACAGATCATTATCCTCAGGAGAGAGCACACAGCTTGATTCATACCAAATTATATCAAATCACCCTAACACATTTGATGCAAATGGAGGCTCTCTATTTTCCTCACACAATAAGGATAGAGTGCCATCTGCTACAAATGATACAAGACCATTAGCTACAAATGGTAGTACACAATATGACATAAACGGAAGCAGACCAATATATAATATCAATGGTACATCAAACGCTTCAAATGGAAGTGTGTCATATGCTACATACGATAACAAACCACCAGCTACGAACACTAACACACCAAATGCTATAAACTTTAGCACACAGTTTGCTTCAAATGGAAGCAGACCGGTGGTTACAAACAGAAGCACTTCATACGCAGAAGAAGAAAGTACGTCGTTTGTTGCAATCCATAATATACCCTCGACTACAAACGGTTCCACACCCTATGCTACAAATAGCAGTAGTCAATATGCATCAAACCAAACGACTACAACCAATGGAATTTTATATTCGAAAAATGGAAGCAGGTTGCTTACTTCAAATAATAGCAATCCAACGGTTTTAGACGGTGATACGCCATATGCTTCAAATGATAGACCACAATTTGCCACGAACCAGGGGACACCAGTAGCGAAAAACGGAAGCATATCATTCGCTACAAACGAAAACACTCCATCTGCTACCAATAGTGACACGCCATATGCTACAAATAGCAGAGCAAACTTTGCTTCAAACCAAATCAGATCAATGGTAACAAGAAATGACTCATCATATGCTACAAACGAAAGCAAAATGTTTAATGAGAATGGTAAGACATCAAATTCTTTCGATTACTCACAACAATATACAAATGGCAGAACGGCCGCAAACCATAGCAAGACAGCTGCTGCAAACGATAGCGCTTCAATAGAAGTCATTCCAAGTGCCATAAATGATAGCAAGCACATTTCACCAAACGATTCTAAATCATTTGGTTCAAACAGAGGCACTTCAATTGCTACGAACAGTATGACACCATTTGATACAAATAACTGCATACCAAATTCAGATCGTCATTCATCGTTTGCAACTGACGGTAGCGACCAAATTGATACAAATGGTCGCAATTTTTCGACTATCAATCAACACACATCTTTCGCTAGAACAGAAAACACGCCATTTGGTGGAACTGGTTACAGGCAAGAACCCACAAGTGGTAACACACCATATGTTACAAACAAAAGAACTCAATTTGCTATGAAAGCAAATGAAAAATCTGATGCTTCACATATTCAAAGACATACTTCTAATAAGTATACAGCATATGGTGCAAATGGAAGATTACAAAATGCTGCAAAGGAAAACATATCAAACGCTTCAATGGAAAATATACCAATTGGTACAAATGAAAACACACCCATTGATGTAAATGAAAATATACCACAATCCACAAATGGTAGCGCGGAACCAAATGCTACAAACCAAGCCATACCCTTTGGTACAGATGATAACTTTCAATATACTAGAACAAGCACACCATTTGCACAAAACAATAACAAACCAATGGCATCAACTGGTAGCACATACTTCGATGCAAACAAAGGCACTGCAATACCGAGACACACATGGGTGCCAAATGCCACCAACGAGAACACGCCATTTGATGGAAACAGTAACAGTCCAAATGGTGCGAACAGAAACATACCCTTTGCTACAAATGGTAACACATCATTTCATGTTAACAGTGCTCAACCATGTACAATAAAGAGTGACAAACCCTATGCTACAAATAGTAATCCATTACATGCTTCAAACAATACCACAGCATATGATGGTACAAACCAAAACCCCCCCGTTACTTCAAAGGGTAACACCTCAAATGCTACAAATGGTAACTTGCCATACGACACCTATGGAAGAACTTCATTTCCTAACAGTAACACGGCATATGTTGCAAAGAGAAACATGCCATATGCCGAAAACGGTAGAACTTCATTTAATCCAAATAGTGGCACATCGTATGCGCCAAAAGAGAATCAACAGAATATTACAAACAATAGAAAACTGTCAGATGAAAGTAATCCTTTGTTTTCAAAAGACAGTGCCCCATATGCCTTGAACACTAGCTCACGATCTGCTGAAAACGGTAGTAAACATTTACCGACAAACAGTCCCATACAAGTAGCTAAATCCGACAATAATACATTTCCTATTAACAATAACAAGTCATTGACACCACAAGAAATTAATCCGGTGTCTAAAAACCACAACCCAGCAGTTGCAACGAACGGGGTCCCATCATTCAACAAAAATGGACGCAATCCATTGACGCCACAAGTTCATCCATTATTAACTACAGACGACAACAACAAACCAATGGCTAAAAATGGCAATCCACGTGGTACAAGCGGTTACACACCATCTTTCGCAAACAATAGCAAACCACCTGATACTAATATTAGCTTCTCAAACCGAAACAAACCAGCTGTTACAAACAATAGCTCATCATCTGCTACAAGAGACATAAACTCAAAACCTACAAATGATAGAAAACCATTAGGCAGCACATCAAATGCTACAAGCAGTAGCACACCACTTTCCGCAAACCGCAGCGAGCAAATGGCTAAAAACGGAAGTACACCATTTGCTACAAACAGTAGCACGCCATTTGACACAAACAATGGCAACAATCCATCTATTATAAACAGCAGCCCACCATGTGCCACTAGTAGACCATTCTATACAAACAATAGCCCACCATGTGCCACTTTCATTGGTAAACCATTCTCTTCAAACGGTAGCCCATCCTTTGCCTTGAATGGCAGTAATTCAGTCAAAATGCAAAATCGCAAACCATCACCTACAAATGATAGCAAACCATGGATTGAAAACAGCAGCAAACCATTGGCTCCAAATGTTAAAAGAACACCATCACCAGATCGTGCTCATTATATTTCAACGTCGGAAAAGGCCTTTCAAAGTGACGACGTGCCCTTTCAGTTTAAATCTCCAAGAACCAACGATGTTGGGCCGAGATATATGGACTGGAGAAATAACGAGACGACAAAAAGATTTTGGAAATCGGACACAAAATTTAGTTTTTCGTCCGATTCAGGGATAAGTGTTATAAGTGACCACAAGATGAATTGTCCACTTTCAAACAGCGCAGTTGAGCCGAGACGAACAGCTAATCACGGAAGAATGAATGCTCCTCTGAAAAATATGGACCAGACTTTAAGAAAAACAGTATCAAGTATGAGCAAAAAAGATTACAAACAGTTTATTATTGGACCATGGAAGTGATGAACTTGTTTCTTTTACATTGTACATGTTTCTCTGAATACGAGTTGAAGTTGTGGTTTTTCCTGATTTTTTACTTTTTGTAAAATGAGGGTGAAAGAGTTACCGGTAATTTGTATGAATGAAATGACAAAGTAAAACTGTTAATTTTCTTTTGGAAGTTTCTACCAACGCTGAGTAAGATTTATCCTCTCTCTATCTCTCTCTTTCTTTCTCTCTCTCTCTCTCTCTCTCTCTGTTACACTAGTTGTCTAGATTTTTTTATCTACGTATATAAGGTTAAGCATTACAAAGTATTCTCATTGAATGCTTCTTTTCATAAATATTTTCATGTAGATGATCTGAAATCGTAGAATTACAAAAAAGATATTCTTTTTCAGCATTGAACAGATTGTACATTTTTTAAAAAAGGTATAGCTACCGAACGTATTAAAATTTGATATTCTTACCGAACGTAAATTCTAGCTACTGAAGTTGATATTCTGTCTTAATTGTTTTTGTGTTATCGTAGCGAGTTTTATGTGTATATCTATAAGACATAAAATTATATGTGCATTTTTTGTCGATGGATATATTAAAACATCTGTTTTTAAAATGTTAGTCTGGGTAAACATTTTCACTTCTGATTCATTTCAGAGATATCACACACACACATTGTAACATATAAATTGTAATATTTCCACAAGAAATTTTATTGTCTTGTTTGTTATTGTTTTGTTTGTTAAAGAAAAACGATTGTTGTATTGTTTGTTAATAAAAAAACGCAAGAATTTTTTTATTCAAATATCCTATTTCATAGGATGAATTTCCTATATCATATTTCAATATGATTGTAACTACATTTATTATATAACTAATGTGTATCACTCAATTTTACAGTTGATTTTACGCTATTACGTGACGTCGTTATCCGACTTTCCGGATTCTGAATCCATATCACCACTCTCTGAAACTGGTGATGTAGTACGCAGAAACATGACGTTAAATGTCCCTTGTTATTATGGTTTGTTTTATGGATAAATATTATACAATTGGTCTCTAAAGTTTTATTTTGCTACATTTAGCTAGTTATAAGGGGGTATATGAACAAGGGACTTTTTAACGAGCTCGAAAAATTACGTCATGTTTCTACGTACTACGTCATCAGTCAGAGAGGGGAGATTGGGTATGGATTTAGAAACCCACAGTGTGGTGATCCGGAAAGTCGGATCACGACGTCGTGTGATTGCATAAAATCAACAGTAAAATTGAGTGATATACATTATATATAATATGTTTTGCTTATACGGTGTGCCCGTTGGGGCGAGCGCAGTTATACCATCAAAAATACGACTTGAAACATTGATCAGCTACTTCAAACATCAAGTCGCACATCACAACTAGCTGTGAAGTCACATGACGTAACAGAGCTCGTCGGAGCTTACGGAGACAGCCGAGCGTCTGGTTGAAACTATAGACCTAGTGCAATTTTTGACGAAAGAAGTTGAAGAGTATTTTCCTATTGCTTTTGAGATTTTTAAAATCCAAAGACCTTTTATTTAATTAATTTATTTATTCGCCATTATCGCATTGAATCCTGGTAGCAAAGGAATTTTGAGAAGGTTTCACACAAAAATTTACATGACGTACGTACAAATTTCATTCCAAATTTCCTTTGTTCTTACACGTTTGTCTATTGAGATCGCGACGCTGGCTATAATAAATGTGTACTCTGATTGAATTTGGTTGTTATATCTTTAAAAAAAAATCTTATTTAAATTGACTATCATTTCTAATGTTTTATTGAGAGGTCATAAAAAGCAATAAAAAGCAATGTTAGACCAAGGACTAAGATATTAGACCTGTCGATGAGATATACCCTTAAATTGTCACCTACATACGGAGCTTACTTCTCTCCTTTGATTCGATACAGAAGAGCATGTTTTAAATATGAACAATCTCTTAAACGATGTAAGTTAATGACAAACAAGTTATGAAGCAAGAATATCATCAGTCTCGTTTAAAGTCATCATTTCGTAAGTTCCAAGGTTGATATGATGACCTTGTCGGCAATTCAATCTATCAAGTCAAATGTTGACTGATGTTTTTCATATTAATTGTTAAGCCATTATTTACACACCGAATTGTCGACGATTTTACCGTTATATCCCGAACATGACAATGGGCACACGACTGATGTGACCGATCGGAAGGGGATGCTCACTCCTTGATCCATGGCACCTGATCCCACCTCTGATGTTTTTGAGGTCTGTACGGATTTGCTCTACTACCCTATTTTGTAATGTTTAATATTCGAGCTTGAACGTTATTCGAGATCTCTGCATATTTCATAAACCGCTAGGTACTTCAGATCACGGGCGGGATCAGTTAATCTCATTTGTGTTCGTTGGTGTTAGACAATGATCAAGTTTTAACATCAGTGTTGGTAAAGGAAGTTTACAATCACAAGAGACAGCACAAGATACACGTAAGACAAAAAAAAATGTAAAACAAAACATTTATTGACTGTATTCTCAGGTAAAATTCGTTTTATATAGTCCAACGGTAACACTTATTAATATGTTGCCGATGAAACCAGACAATACATGTATAATATTGCCTGAAAATATACAAAAATGAATACTTCAAATGCCATGCAAAATTTGAAATATGTTCTATTTTGTTTTCTTGCACTTCATTATTTTTTAAGGAAAAGAAATAAAGTACTAGTGGATGGTACCGTTTTCCAATAAAATTTTGTCCTAGTCGCAATCTGGCGAATTTTAAAAAGAACAAAAATGTTGGCAAATGGAAAAAATAAATAAACTGGGCAGAAATGACAATATAATTGGTATTGTTTCCCTTATTGAAGGACTACAGCCGCAGAGATGCACAAAGCAACTTTTAGTTGAGAGAATTCTGACATAGGAAAGAGTTGCCTACCCATTTTTTTAACCAGAAAGTTACAGTTTATAATGCAGCTACGTGTACTGATCCTTGCCAAAACCATAAAGAATGACATTTAAATATTATTGTTTTGTGATGTTATCTCAGAAGGCACGTTTATTAGTTTACGTTCACACAGAAATCGATGATTAAACGCTTTAATTTCCGCTCTCAGCGCACCATATTTATCGTCTGAAATATTGACATATCATTGGCATGCTTTGAGAATGAAAGGTCGTTCTTAGATTAAAAATTTATCAGAACTATTTGTTGAGAGATTGATAAAGAAAGAAAGAGCAATATGAGGAGCTGAGTTTGCTGCAAAAGGAGCTGTATGTAAATTCACGAACATGTATAATGAAGAATTTAATTTAAGTTTTATCGGATGCAAACAGAGGTCATGTGATCACATCTAATTATAATAAAGCCCGATACTCGCACATAACCTCGGACGTCAAAGGTGTTCTACCATCTTGCTGGTTTAGACATGTGATCTTATTTGAATTTCGTTCAAATGTCATTATACTTTTTTTCATACAATGTACATTATTTTGTGGCGCGCTCAAAACTTTGCTTTCAAACCTACTAACATAATGTTGCAATCGAAATCTTTTTTACAGTGAAGAATTACACAAAATTAAGAAACCTTTTTTAAAGGGGCTGGGGGTTGTTGCCATTTTCAGACTATTTTGACCCCCTTTAGAAGAAGAGCTTCACATAAAGAGATAAAGAATAATCAAATTTTAAAACTAAAATGTATGAAATTTTTATTTGTCAAATGATAGTTGACAGCTTAAGATATCATATCTTAAAAGTAAGTTAAAATCTGTTGGTCAATTTGTTGACCTCCCTCCCCCCCCCCCCCCAGTTAAGAACGCAGTGCAAAATATGAAATGAGTGAAAAGGCAGTTTCTGGCGTAGAAATGTATCGAGCTGATGCGTATTCCTCCACCAATCACATCCTAGGTTTGAATGGAGTATGGCGGAGGATGTCGAGGATTGCCGATTGAAAGCCTAATATTGAAAAAAAAAACATAACTTATTTTAATATTTTTACATCTGTGGGTGATTTCTTAAAAATAGTTGTGTTCTATAGTTTTTAACCCATTAGGGCCAAATATGCATTATTATTTTCTATCCTCAACGATAAAAATTGAATGGGTTGAAAATGTCGATCACTAATTATGTATGACGTTTCTATGAAATTACGTAGATTGTTTATGACCAAACAAACTGATTTTACACAGTTAATAAGATGACTAACATAGGTTATAATAAAACAGATTGACAGATATTGTTCCGATTGGTGGTAACTTTAGCAACAGAACATATACAAAAGTTTGGTATATTTTATTTAATTCAGTGGAATGTTGAAAATTACAAATGAAAATATAACACAGAATATTTTAAATTAAAAAACAAAAATGCCATAGTACCTTTATGGCAGTTGCCATAGAAACGGTTGTTTGGAAATGCCAAATTTTCAAATTATGTCATTATTCAACTTATAAACCTTTGTGTGAGAGTTTTACTGAGTTCACTGGATATTTAGTTTATAAGTTGTTGATTTATTGCTCATCTTTAAGTTGTTAGATAACGTCAAATTTCGGTCAAGTCATACGTTTTGTATCCCGGGATTCATCTATCATATATTTTGACATAGCTTGGGAAAAATGCATTAAGTTACTTGTTTTCTTGGCATAAGAAATTTAAGAAAAATAAATGTTTAAAAAGTTTTTAGACGCTCTTTTTTATATTTTTAACAGCGTTAATTACTGTTCTCGACATTGCTACTGAAATTGGAACATCATATGGAAAGATGGTTAGTATTTTGAAATATGAGTAAAAAAATGAAGATAAGTTGGCAGTAGCTTTTCTTGAGAAAAAAAAAATGGAGAAAAGGGCAGCATAAAACGTATTAAAATTGGACATTTTTAAGTTGACGTGACATATCTAACCAGTGAACGGGTTTATTCCATTTTAAAGCTCGTGTGACCTTATTGGTAATAGGAAAGTAGTGAAATTTTTCAATGTGCATTTTGTTCTATATTATGAATATGCCTGTTGATTGATTTCATCAAATCACGATAAAATTTTAGAAAGAAATTCCACGAACTTTTGGATCAACCCTCGTATACTTGTAAAAATTAAGGACAGACAACATAGTTACAAAAATGTCATTAATCAATCCGACGCAAACCATTCAACTTTAAAGCGGAGGACCTATTTTCTGAAATTGAATAGTACCATCTGCTGTATTTCATATTTTTGATAGTTTGATCTTGTTCTTATATGAATAGGAAACATAAATGTTTAAAAAGTCTTATATTTTTATCATATTATTTATTCTACTGCAGTAGCTTTCAACCATAAAATTTGATTTTTATTGGCCAGTGAGCTATCATAAATTAAGGCATGTGTGTTTTTTTTAAAAACAATATCTCTAGGAAAGTTATATTAAATTTTTTGGTACGTTCCAAATATCTGATAGGAAAGAAAACTTTTTCTTTTTCAAAATTTGAGTCGTTATTTTGTTTCTTTGTCTGTTTTTTTGTGGATGAAGGTCCCTCTCATCAAAACGCCACCACTTGCCGGTGGCGACCTGCAAATTAATTTTTAACTATACTCGGCTCATAAATCCATTGAGCAACTGTTGAATATGCAGTGAGGGATCTTTTTTTGTGCCAGAAATACGTGAAATGTGATTAATTAAAGTATATATGTCATCAAACTTACTGCTCTCCACATTACGCAGTGAGATTTGTACCCGAGACGTTAGAATCAAATGTCACCTCTCTAATATCCGTTATTGTAAGGTTATAGACATTATATCCGTTTGTTTGGGAAATGTACTTGGTTTTAGACAACGTGGGATAACTCTTCTAGTCCTCTGAACTTTGTTATAGCAGCCCATAAAAGAAAATACTATGTAACATTGTTATTTCACTCATGTTCAAAGCATACCAAAATGACAAGGTATAAATCTTTAAATCTTCGTGGAAAATGGTCATTTTCCCAGATTATATTGAGGAGCAGTGGGCCTGTCTAACTCTATCGGTATCGGGAAAGATACTTTTTGGACATACTGACCACAGGTACTTGTGGATAGATATAGAAAAACAACTGAAAACAATTTTTTTTACCAGATAAATTTTTTTTTAATTTAATTTTTTTATTTTTTTAATAATCAAAAATTCAAGGTCATAATTAGGACACATCACACCCTTACATGATAAATAGTAATAAATGGGAATTATGTCTGAATATACTGTGTATTTAACACCTACTAATCTGATATGTTTATACAATTTCATTGAATCTGTTGCTATTAGGGATAGAATACTAGTATCTTAAATCATTTACTACCGGCAGTTTCCAATATTGTTTAGGGTTTATGCACAGAGAGTCAAGTTTATTGATAAATCACTTCAATTTTCCTATATTTTTTTTCTTATTTTGTATCCCCTCTTTACCTTAAATAATGTTCTCTGATATCAGTGTCCTTGGGGAATTAGGAGTCAAGTTTACCCTCAGCAACAACTTTTGCTCGCATTTTATTATTTAAGTCTAGCATCAAAACTGTTTTTTTTATTTTTTGTGTAATTTTCATCTTTACATTTTGGCTTTTTTAGAAATTTCTTCAGATATTTTCTCCTATGCACTTGTTTTTTAATTGTAAAGGAAACTATTATTTTTTGCTTGAAATTCACAGGACTCCTCACAGCCATTTCATTGTAAAGTTGCACTGTGTTCGATGTTTCACATTTTCTCTATCACTGTGTCGGATTCTGAACCATTTTTAAAATTACGATTGAAGTTCACTAGCATCTTTAGTACTGGAAATATCGTGTTCAGAATGTTTCCTTGCTACGACCTTGAGCCTGTATTACCCCTGTATTTATAAGGACCGTAATCTTGTACAACAGCTAGTCGCCTTTCACTAGGTCGATACAAATGGTTTTGTTAATCTTATTTAATAATCGTTTGGTTCATCGTACCAATGAACTGTAAATTCTTCCGTAGTGGTCAAAATAAAGTATTTGCAAGGCTTTTATCCAAGGTTCTATATTTCGTTGTTAATTGCACACATTCATTAAATCTAAAACTTTAGCCTTTTTGGCACTTTAAACCAGAAAAAGGAAAATGAAATCGCAGAAGAATATTTATTCTATATAAATCATAAATCAAAAAAAAAACTTCGTCACATGTCAACAAAATGCATCTTATGCATCTTGCTTATAAACAAAGCCGAAATATTTAATGTTGAAATGACTGTAACTAGATGGTTAGCATAGAAAATGATACAGTAAAGTACCATTTTATTGACAACCGATCAATCATTTCATAGGTAATTTAATACGTTTTACAATATTTTATAAGAATACAGTTTTGTATCTGTTATATATTCTAGACGATATACTGGCAATTTGTCGCAACAGATATATATCCCTCTCATACCTAGATGAAATGGAACTGAAAACACACCAGTCGTTAGATTTGATTACGTCATTTATAAATCCATCCCCGATGTTATTTGTTCCAGACAGAAGAAATGTATGTATTTCACACAATAATTGCTTGGTAGATGCCTCAAGGATACTACTATTTCCAGTTCTTGAGTGGAGACTTTGATATCTTCCTGAATGATGCTACCGATCACTTCTGATATTGTTACAAAAGTTTCAAAATCTTCATGTAGATCCGTGGCCTACAACAATGTGAAGAAACAATAACATGGATCAAATTATCATTTTTCCTCAAAATATTTTGGATTCATAGCAAAAAAAGTATATAAAAAGCAATACCAGTGAAAAACTTTTTTAAAGGAAAAGGCCATACTGTTAACTAGTTTGATTCCTAATAAACTTATTTTCTTATTTTTCATAACATTTTAAAACAGTTTAAAAAATGCGTAATCGTGTTTTACTGTATATGTACACAATTAATTACATCATGCTAAATATTTTACATTTTCCAAAGTAAATCAAAATAATTTACAACATGTTATATTGTTATATTTTCAACCTGTTATATGCTTAAGAATCAACAACATACATAAATTGCACTTACTTGATTCATGGAACTGCATTCTGAGCATCGTTTTCGAATTCTTAGGCAAGGTCTCATTGAAAATAAGGACCAGTCTGTTACATAAGGTGTACGTATTCTTAGCTGAAAAATTGGACATATACCTCTTTTTATAACAATCTAAGGCGTAACAACATTGAAGTCCCTACGTCCAAATTTATTATCTGCAGTATCTTCTTTGAAGTCTTATTCTTCGTCAATTAATGTTACTGATTAACTACAAAATTTCTTTTTTTCAATGGATTTAATTAATTCCGTGATATGATATGGCCCTTGAATGTATGTTCTCGACAAAATCTTAATAAAAACAGTACAGCCCAGTATTCGAATCTCTGCAAACGGTTTTTTTTTCTCGGAAATTTGAACTGCGAAAATATATGAGTTTAAGAATAGCCTGTTACATGTATATCGGGGGAAAACTATACAGTTATAAAGCAGAAATGTATTTGCAATATTTAAAATCAAGTATACCGTAAATTAACCTAAAACATACTCATTTTTATATTTATTAAATATCCAGGATAATATTGACTTACATATTTTTGGAACGTTTGAAATGATTGCTGTTGGGTCTTCAAACTTTTTCGAAGAAGGGCACCGAACATTGCGCGAAAATTCACCGTCGCATCTGACGAGCTGGAACAGGGAAATGTTGATCTGCTTAGTGTAAGATGCCGGCTGCAGACGTGAGTTTTTGCATCGAGTGAATCAAATGGCATAATCTGTAAGACATCTGAACAGTTTCTTTTGTTATGGACAGTTGGAAAAAATTGGTTGGCAATGGTGAATTGTATTTGAGATGTGACTCTCACATAAATGACTGTCCCTAAAAAGTATAATTAAAATTGTTAGAATAGATACAAATTGTACAGTTTAGTGCATTTCGAATAAAATTTATAACTGGAATTTGAGTTTTCTTTGCAAAAGTAGTAAAAAGCGTTTACAGGAAAGTTGCATTTTGGTGTTTTTACCTCTATTTTTCGAAATTTACTTTATATGCGTCGCGAAGAGAACAAAAAATGAAGGATTTTTTTCTCGAAAGTATCGTTATGAAAATTCTTGATGAAAATGAATTGTATCAATATAATCTGAGTTTTCTCATTGGTGGAATAAGAATCGGATGAATAATACTTTCGAATTCTGTTTCTTTTTTTAATCTGTCTTTGATCTTTTTTTCTTCCAATGAAAATTCCTGAAAGGATATTTTTTCTTGTCATTTAGAAAGTTTGACATGCCATGGTCCTATTTTTACGTGGGCGTTTGATATTTATGAATTAAGAAGACTATTTTTAGAAAGGTGTGCTTAATTTCTGATACTAAATGTTTATATCCTTTTCATTTTCTGAAATCAATTTTGAATTTGATTTTCGTCAATGAAATTTTCTGCTTCACTGAGTTTGGTAAATGAGCAATCTTTTCATTCAGAAAACAGGCAACCAAAAAAGTAAATAGGAACTTTAATATAAACGTGTGTCATTAAATATAACGGTCATTTAAATTTTGTATTAACAAAGCAGCAAGATAGATTAAAATTTTCGAGTTTCTGTTGTAATGTTTTCAATAGACAACAACGAACGATTCTTTCATTTACTATTTAATTGCAGTGAAACCGGAGGGGACTGTAGCTTTCTTCTGAGTCTTGCGTAATGCAGAGTATTGGGCTGATTTCGGGTACCTGATTGTATCTTGATGAGTTAAAGATCAAGTAAAAAAATTTCCACTTAATGATTTTTGTGTAAAATTACATTTTTAATAAATTTATAATGGGAACCAGGTATGAGTTGCCGATAGGGGAATACATAGTTTTGCTTATTCAACACTCTTAGAATACTTGTTAGAGTTAGAAGTATATAAGTATAACCGTTTAACTTTTTACTGTTTTATTTCTTTTTTCTTGTCCTGTAAGAATGTTTAACGACTTTTTTTCAGATTTAATGAATCCACTATAGGCATGATATATTCAATTTCAACTTCTTGTTTGGAGTCTCAAAAATGTTTAAACTTTTAAAGCCAAAAGTGATTTTAAAGAATATCCTTTTTTCAGAAAGGGAGCTTGAATAAAAGTCATTTTACCAGTTACACTTAACCCAAATTCTGCTAAAAAGGGATTCCATTAATTACACTTATGAACAGGCTAAGCTGTTACCTCCTGGTTCATCTGAGGCTGGAACATATTACTACTTTTTTTATTCACGTCAACAATATAACAGAGAGAAGGATGCTTGGTCTTTGGTTCATTGTATTGTATAATCTTCAACACTATTAATTACATTTATGAAGTTTGGTCGCCAATTAAATAGATTGTCGGCCCTTCTAAAATAAGTAGATTCAGGTCTCTAATATTATCTACTATTTGTGTCCATAAATTAACGTATTCAAAATTTAGCGCAATCACTGGGTATTGGTTGGTTGGCGTAATCATGAATTAGCGCTACACACATTTGGTTTTGTCTTTGTGTATATTTGATATTTTTATTAATGGTATTAATAAATGAGCGCATTGTTTTCCGCGCCATCTCCGCTAAAATATGAAATCGACTTTTTATAGTACACATACAGAAAAAAAATCACGTTGTCACTTACGTCATGGTGAGTTGGACTATATGTGAAGGGATCGTTCACTCCTCTTAGGCACCTGATCCCACCACTGGAATTTCTAGTGGTCCATGTTTCATGTCCTCTGTAAAGATTTATATTGTTTTCAGATCAATCGATATTTTCATTTTCACCATTTGACTATAGGAAGATAAGATGAAGGATGCTTTTAAGACTGGGTCACGTGACCCAGTCTATATGATTATTGTTAGTCGAGCAAAACGGAAGCCGTTTAGAGAACACATGAATTAAATCTAAGCTATATGAAAGCGTGCAGAAATTGTTTTGATTAAAATAAAAACATTCTGTATGAAACTGAAGAAAGTTATATGAACTTTTTTAAAACTCAAATTAATGAAGCATTTTGAAAATTTAAGTTAATCACACTAGTGAACAAAGTACTCTCCTGCGTATGATAACGACTGCGTACGCATCATCCATTGTTTACTTATGGAAAAATATTAATTCGGGCAATTCATGAAGGTATCTAGACTTAGCAATTATTGAATTTTCTACTTCAAAGTAACTGAAAAACGTGAAGATATAGTATACACAGTTTTGTTTTTTTAGTGTTTTTGATCAGAACTTGTTAAAAAATCATATTTTGTGAAATCTAGCATGAAGATAATTTTGACCCCGTCTCTCAGTACTGTCTTAGTTCTTTGGTTTTAGGTCACCTGAGTAAAGTCAGGTGATCTATAACTATCTGTTTTCGTCCGTCGTCGTACGTCGTACGTCGTTCGTCTGTCGTAAACTTTTGAACATTTTTAGCTTTTTCCCTGGAACCATAAAACCAATTTCAACTAAATTTGGTATACAGCATGTATGTTTTAAGGGAAACACAATTTGTGATTTTAATGGTTTCTGCCCCCCGCCTGGGGCCTGAGGGGTGGGGCCAAAACTACTGAAATTAGTGCAATCTTTAAAAATCTTCTTTTTTACTCCTGGACATCAAGCAGTCAAACTGTTGGCATGATTGTAATTAACATGCAGTTCTCTACCAAAATTGTGAAATTCATGGCCCCTGGGTCAGGGGCCATGGTGTCAGGGTGGGGCTATATAGATCATATAGTAAAAGTTCATTATTTCTTTGAAAATCTTCTCCTCTGCTCCTGGGTATTAAACAAACTAACCAAGTACATAGTTACAATGACCAAGAGTGCCTCTTCAAAAATTGTGAATTTCATGGCCCTGGGGCAGGGGTTCTGATGTCAGGGTGGAGCTCTATTGATTATATAGTAAAAATATATAATTCTTTGAAAATCTTCTCCTCTACTCCTGGGCATTAAACAAAATAACTAAGTACATAGTTATGATGACCAAGAGTACCTCTTCAAAAATTGTGAATTTTATGGCCCCTGGGTCAGGGATTCTGGAGTTAAGGCGGGGCTCTATTGATTAGATACTGTAAATCACTTTTTATTCGCGAGAACTTTATTTTCGCGTAATTACGCTAGACAGTATGCTCGCGAAAATTTAATTCTCGCGTATAATAGCATTCCTTAAGATTATTTAGCGCAATGACCACGATTCGTGAAAATTTTGTCTCGCTAATAAAGAGTCAATGACTATCTCGCGAAAATAAGGTGTCGCGAAAATTAAGTGATCTACAGTAGTGAAAATGCATAAATTCTTTAAAAATCTTCTTCTTTGCTCCTGGGTATTAAACAAACTAATTAAGTATATAGTTATGATAAACAAGAGTGTTTCTTCCAAAATTGTGAATTTTATGGCCCCTGGGTTGGGGTTTCTGACTCTATTGATTATATAGTGAAAATACATTGATTCTTTGAAAATCTTCTTCAATGCTCCTGGGTATTAAACCAGTAAATTATGAACATAGTTATGAGAAGGAAGGATGCCTCTTCCAAAATTGTCAATTTCATTGCCCCTGCCCTAAAAAAAAATACTATAGTTGACTATAGTTAACTATAGTTGACTATAGTTAACTATAGTAAATCAATAGTTAACTATAGTAAATCAATAGTTAACTATAGTAAATCAAAGTGTCAAAGTTTTCGCCAAAGTTTTTCAAAGTGTCAAAGTTTTCGCCAAAGCTTTTCAAAGTGTCAAAGTTTTCGCCAAAGTTTTTCAAAGTGTCCAAGATTTCAATAAAATTTTTCAAAGTGTCAAAGTTTTCGATAAAGTTTTTCAAAGTGTCAAAGTTTTCGATAAAGTTTTTCAAAGTGTCAAAGTTTTCGCCAAAGTTTTTCAAAGTGTCAAAGTTTTCAATAAAGTTTTTCAAAGTGTCAAAGTTTTCACCAAAGTTTTCAAAGTTTTTGATAAAGTTTTTCAAAGTGTCAAAGTTTTCAATAAAGTTTTTCAAAGTGTCAAAGTTTTCGCCAAAGTTTTTCAAAGTGTCAAAGTTTTTGTCAACGTTTTTCAAAGTGTCAAAGTTTTCGCCAAAGTTTTTCAAGGTGTCAAAGTTTTCAATAAAGTTTTTCAAAGTGTCAAAGTTTTCACCAAAGTTTTCAAAGTTTTTGATAAAGTTTTTCAAAGTGTCAAAGTTTTCAATAAAGTTTTTCAAAGTATCAAAGTTTTCAATAAAGTTTTTCAAAGTGTAAACGTTTTTGATAAAGTTTTTCAAAGTATCAAAGTTTTCGATAAAGTTTTTTGAAGTGTCATAGTTTTCGATAAAGTTTTTCAAAGTGTCAAAGATTTCGATTTTTTCAAAGTTTCAAAGTTTTCGATAAAGTTTTTCAAAGTGTCGAAGTTTCGATAAAGTTTTTCAAAGTGTCAAAGTTTTCGATAAAGTTTTTCAAAGTGTCAAATTTTTCGCCAAAGTTTTTCAAAGTGTCAAAGTTTTCGCCAAAGTTTTTCAAGGTGTCAAAGTTTTTGATAAAGTTTTTTAAAGTATCAAAGTTTTCGATAAACTTTTTCAAAGTATCAAAGTTTACGATAAACTTTTTCTAAGTATCAAAGTTTTCGATAAAGTTTTTAAAGTGTCAAAGCTTTCGCCAAAGTTTTTCAAGGTGTCAAAGTTTTCAATAAAGTTTTTCAAAGTTTTCCTAAAACTTTTTCAAAGTTTCAAAGTTTTCGATAAAGTTTTTCAAAGTGTGAAAGTTTTCGATAAAGTTTTTCAAAGTATCAAAGTTTTCAATAAAGTTTTTCAAAGTGTCAATGTTTTCAATAAAGTTTTTCAAAGTTTCAAAGTTTTTGAATAAGTTTTTTAAAGTATCAAAGTTTTCGATAAACTTTTTCAAAGTATCAAAGTTTACGATAAACTTTTTCTAAGTATCAAATTTTTCGATAAAGTTTTTAAAGTGTCAAAGCTTTTGCCAAAGTTTTTCAAAGTGTCAAAGTTTTCGATAAAGTTTTTTAAAGTGTCAAAGCTTTCACCAAAGTTTTTCAAAGTATCAAAGTTTTCAATAAAGTTTTTCAAAGTGTCAATGTTTTCGATAAAGTTTTTCAAAGTTTCAAAGTTTTTGAATAAGTTTTTTAAAGTATAAAAGTTTTCGATAAACTTTTTCAAAGTATCAAAGTTTACGATAAACTTTTTCTAAGTATCAAAGTCTTGATAAAGTTTTTAAAGTGTCAAAGCTTTCGCCAAAGTTTTTCAAAGTGTCAAAGTTTTCGATAAAGTTTTTTAAAGTGTCAAAGCTTTCACCAAAGTTTTTCAAAGTGTCAAAGTTTTCGCCAAAGTTTTTCAAAGTGTCAAAGTTTTCGTCAAAGTTTTTCAAAGTGTCATAGTTATCACTATAGTAAATCAAAGTTTTCAAAGTTTCAAAGTTATCACTATATTTAACTATAGTTAACTATAGTTAACTATAGTATTTTTTGTTAGGGTGGGTCAGGTGTTCTGGTGTTAGGACGGGGCTCTAATGATTATATAGTGAAAATGCATGAATTCTTTGAAAATATTTTTCGTGGCTCCTGGATATTATGTCAATGATCTAAGTATATAATATTAATGATGAAGAAAAGTGCATCTAGCAAAATGGTTAATGTCATGCCCCCTGGGTCAGGGATATCGGGGGGGGGGGGGTACATTGTCTAAATTAATGCTTTGAAATCTGCTCTTTGGTATTAATACTTCATTTATGATGAAATAAAATTTATGATAAAATTTCCAAAAATTTGAAATATGCAGTTCCTGTGGGATCGTTTGCACAATTGGTTACAAAGTGGAAATGCATTTTCTCTTTGTTACTCTGATCTACCTCTGGGTGTAAGGTAACTAGAGTAAGCATGCTAAATGTATAATTATGATGAATAACGGTGCCTCTTTCAAAATTGAGAATTTCATGGTCTCTGATTTAAAACACAAACCAAATTCCATTGTTTGAAAGTTGTTACATGATATTCAGGTGACTTATAAGGTCCGTGGGCGTCTTGTTATTATACTCGATACCTAGGGACTCTAATTTTAAAGCGTGAAGCAATCAATATAAAAATCACAAGGTTGGACTTAAATTTGAAATATGAAGGAAGACAAAATTGAATTTCTGAAAAAAGATTATGAATTATGTTAACGGCATCAATTCCTGCAATCAAATTTTAACTCAAGAGACAGAAATATTTCAGGAGAATAATTGTCTACCTTTAAAATGTATATCAGGATTCTGTATATAAAATCCTTAAGTCATGTTCCAAAAATAAACTTAATCTGTATGCGTGAAGAAATAATGCATAAACCTATGAGGGATAGATTAACGGATAGAGGGACATCTTGACTAACAGATGAACAGACGAACAGATGAGGCAACAGCAGCCAACATTTACTCAAGGAATTGATCAAGTTTAAAATGGTATCGTTTTTGTTTGATATTATCCGAGTATAAGTTTTCAAAATATTCGCGACTATCGTCTCCATCAATTAGACGCATGCCTTTTCACACATATCGAAGCGGTTTGATGATCAAGACTCATTTTCAGTTTACTTTATATATTTCCCGGGCGACAATTGATGGTTACATCAATGTTTTCTTGTTTTAGTTGTATATGGTTTACAGACTGTGAATAGGAATATCTAGAAAGTCAATTCATTGCATAATTTATAACAAATTAAAAAAAACCAACTTTCTGTTGTCCTCTTTCTCTAGAGATGTTTAATTGGCGACATGCTTAAAATTCACTAGAATACTTAAAAGAAGGTTTGTATTGATTAAATTATTCATAATTGTAAACATCTCTTATGTGGTTATTGCATCAATATTCTTCAAAGTGTACGCAGATATTTTAGAAATATTTTGCACAGTCATGCATAGATCCTAAAAGAAACTCATTCTTACAGGTATATCATAACCCTGGTGAACATGGTTTTCCAACGAAAAGTATGTGCATTATATTTGCTGATTCTCGTTGAAATATTTGATTCTTTACTGATTGAACAGAAATACATCATAAAACACTTTGATTGGAATAACATAACTTACAAAATATCGTTCAATACATCGTTGAGTAAACTATCATGCGGTGTCTACTGTTGTGGAATGGCCTCTTGTTTTGCCTTTTTGTATAGCTACTCACTGCAAACATGCCTCCTTTTGGACAGTTCGGTGACGACAAACCCTTACTTTCTCTACGACAGAAATTGGTTGTACTTTGTTAAAAGCAACGGTAAGTATTTTTGAGATTTTTAAAAACATATTTTACAGAGGTTAGCAAGAGTCAGTAATTCAGTAAAATGTTTCATAAAAAAATTGAAGAAAATACTGGATCTATTACAATATATGGACAATCATAGCATACTTCAGATCTAAAAAAGAAAAAAAAAATAGCTAAAAAAATTCATTTGATAATTCTACTTTTTACTCAATTCTTGTAAATACAACACATTGTTAATCTCCCAAGATAATTTAAATACGAAGAGGAATTTTAACATACCTATTTTTATTATATTACCAGCTTCTGAAGTCACTGTTATATGCAACATTAGTTAAATGTGTAGATACCGGTATTTGTCTAATTATAAATGTCAATAAAACATTTCACTCGTCAAAAAATGGACAAATTTTTGTCCCATTCAATGTTCGGCTTTTTTACGATTACGATTCTCGGATCATTTTTGGGGTGCTTGTTTCAATTCTTTGCCTTGCTTTTTATTTGAATTCTCTCCATTTTATATCTTTACCAGAAAGGAAAGGTGATGGATTTTTCTTGAACATTACTACATGGTTTGTTACAACGCCAAATGTAATAAATTTTGTGTCGAGATCAACGAGATCAACGCAAAATGTAATAAGGTGCTTTTTCGTTGTTACATTATATTTTGCGTTATTTTATTTCTGCACTGAAGACAACGCAAAATGTAATAAAAATATGAATATTTTTTTTTGATTGCCTTTAACACATGGGAAACATGCTTTACAAAATATTTAGAACTAAAACAATGAGACCAACGTTACGGCTTTTAAGAACATAAATATACATCTAAATGTATTTTTTTTCTAACTGTGACTTACGTTTTATTGAATACACTGTACTTAATTTGTTGTGAAGTGCGTTAGTACAAGGAAATAAAATCTATGTAGTTAGTATAACTCGTGAAATGGTGAGGGGTAAAATAAGTTACAACCCACCTGAGCTGTGGACTCCGGACGGGACAGTGTCGTCAGACGTCTGTGTCAATCCAGGGTATAATCACAACTGGCTTAATATGGTAGTAAATCAGCTGATTGTGACGTATCAAATATTTGAATCCCGAACCCGAACTATTTTATAAACCTTTAATGCTACATTCCTCCCCGTTTTAATAAGCCCCGGGATATGGCACAAATCAGAACATCCGACTTAATGCCATTTAAATATAAAAGCAGTATACTGTACAAATATGTACAATTTTACAAATAATTGCACTATAAAATCAACATAACATTTTTAAAGCATCTTTGATGTCTGATAGTAAAATGTCATTTCCAATTCCGGTCAAAAGTACCCCGTCTCTTCTAAAAAGTGTTCTGTTTTTCCAATGAATTTTCTGATGAAATATCACTTTCCCTCCCCTTCTTTCCATGAATGATTCTAATTCTCTATTGATTATGGTTTTCTTGTTTTCTCCCTCCCAGACCTCAATTTTGCCCCAGACTCTTCTAGACAACAGTTCAGAATACATAAAAATTGTATCTGGAAAATTCTCCATGTATAAAGAAATGCCATTTTTCATTTTGGTTATGAGAGGAAGAGGACTTGAAAAAGAGATGTCATTAGATCCTAAATGAATTATAATAATGCTTGGGATTATATCTTTTGTAGCAGAGAGAAGAGTTTCTGTAAGCGAAGACCATTTCATGCCTCTTCTTCCATGCCACTTAATGTTTCAATTTTGTAAACCTAAGTCGGTAGAGTGGATGTCAATAGATCTTTGATGGGCCCAATGAATAATTGAGGATCCTATTATGAGTATGTCTTTCTTTTTTGTAAATTCACAATTTTGTAGAACCTAGCAGGAGGGCTGCTTATATCCAACAGAATACTGAGTATTTTCCAGTGTAACAAACTTGTAAAGTTTTGAGCAGGATAAGGAGACTTTGGTAATGACTGATGTTGATGGGTTGTATCTAAGTAATATTTTATTTGTACTAGGTCATCTTCTTGCCAAATTGTTCCTAAACATGCAGAAAATGTTTTACATTTACTTTGTTGAATCTGTTGATTAAAGTAGATAATTTTTTCAACCCAAATTTGACCATGAATGTTAGTATCATATCTACAGTATGTGGGATCATCAAAATGTTCTTTTTCTGTATGTAGCCTCAAAAACCTTTCCTGGCCAAAACCTAATTCAAATGTCCAACATGATGTCTTTGGATAAAGAAACCAAGGAATATGTTCTTGAATAACATGTCGTCTGACATGTGTAAAACAGGTTACAAACAGGGCACTTTTTCCCTTTTTTACCTAAAGTGGAACCTTGCATATGGTTTGGTAGAGGTTCTTCTTCATAGTCAGGTACAAAATGATCTCCTAAGTCTGACATTTCTAAAACAATTGTACTTTACATTTAATACAAGTTACTCTTAATATAAACCAGTAAAAAGAAATAGATATACACTTTAAAAAAAAATGTTAATTTATCTTTTAATTATTTGTTTCTTTGTTTTGTTTTCATTTATATATATAACATTAAAAACAGTTAAGTTGATAAAACATGTTAGTTATTAATTCACATGCACTTCTGCTAATTTAATCTTGTACATAATCAGATAGGTAATGGGGTCTTTGTCGTGTCCTTTGACCTCTTTTAACCTGTTCTTTTTCTATAGAAAGAGAACTTGAAGCAGTACTGGGGTTTTGATGATGCATCAGAACATCCGACGCATCATCCCTAACAAAAAGGTTTGCAACATCTGATATCACAGCATCAGATTCAGATGTTGTAGCTGAGGAAGGACAATTAATCTGCTTCAAAGACCAATCACATTGATTGAAAAATTTATTCCTGAATCTTTTTACCCAGCCGAGATGATCTAGATCTCTACAGAGCTTAATACGGTCATGGTGTATTACAGATTCTCTGTTTTTCTTATCAATGATCTTAAATAAAACAGGAGATTTGACCTCAGTTATGATATATGGACCCTTCCAAGGAGACTTTAATTTTGAACTTTGACCCAGTTTCGTAGCTGAATCAATTTTCAGTACGACATCTCCTACATTGTATGTACTTTGGTATAGATTGGTATCAAAGTATCGCTTTTGTCTATTTTGGGCTTTACAAATATTTTCTCTTGCAATTTGATGACATTCTGTAATATTAGACCTCAAATCTTGTAAGTATTCAGGAATTTCTTTCTCAGAGTTGTTCAAGTTGTATGTACCAAGTATCAAGTCTATAGGTTGGGTTGTCTCCCTTCCTAAAAACATAAAGTTTGGTGTAAACTGAGTTTGTCTATTTTCAGTAGCTCTAATAGCACCTGCAATTTGTTGTAAATTGAGGTCCCATTCATGTTGTTTGTCTTTTAAATAACGTCGAATACTCTGTAGTACTAAACGGTTATATCTTTCAACTTGACCGTTAGACTGAGGATGGTACGGTGTTGTCCTAGTTTTAGCTATTTGTAATAACTGACACAATGTTTGTATAAGTACACCATCAACATTTTTACCCTGGTCAGAATGTAACTCTGTAGGGCAATCATACCGAGATATAAAATTATCAACCACAGCTTTTGCTACTGTTTCAGAATTTTGGTTTGGTATTGGGACAATTTCTAACCATTTAGTAAATTGATCAATGATCATCAAGATGTATTTATTTCCATTTTTGGTTACAGGAAGAGGCCCCAGTATGTCAATGTGTACACGATGAAGAGGATAACCTGCATGATATTGACCTAGAGCAGCCTTAGCTTTGAATTTGGGCTTTTTATTTTTGTTACATACACTACAATTTTCAACATAAAGTTTGGAATCTTGTGACATACCATACCAAATTGAGCATTGTTCCAATTTTTCATAAGTCTTTGTTTGACCTAAATGTCCTGCTGTTTTGCAGTCATGACAATATTTCAATATTTCCGGTTGCATATTTTTTGGAGCTACAAACAAATATCTTGGACTAATATGATCTTCCCATAAATAATATAGAAGACCATCTTTTAGGTGTATCTGAGATTCACCTGACCAAAGATATCTAACACTGGGATTACTTAATGATAACTCTTTCTGAGATGGTTTTATCCCAGACTCTATCCAAGTCTTGACCTTGTAAATATCACTATCTTCACTTTGATTTTTGTTTAATTCCTCACGGTCAAAAATATCTGACAACCCGAGAACAATTTCATCAACACTGTCAACTGATCTTATTGTTAAAGGAGTAACATAATCTATATCATTCTCGAAAGTGGCCCACTGTTGTTTTGCTCGAGTGCAAAAATGGCCCCCAGCACAAGGTAATTGACTCAATTCTATTCCAGGTCTATATTCATTACAAAGATCTACACTATCTGGTATTCTGGTAAGGGCATCTGCATTACTATGGTTTTTCCCTGGTCTATGTTGTAAAATGATGTTATATTGTGACAATTCCTCAGTCCATCTTGCTAGTTGACCTTCAATGTTTTTGAAATTTAAGAGCCATATCAAACTATTATGGTCGGTTCTTAGAATAAAGGTATTACCCAAAAAAAATGTCTGAACTGTCTTGTAAATGTAATAATTGCCAAGAGTTCTTTTCGAGTGGTACAATATTTTGTTTGGGCTGGTGTTAATACCTTGCTAGCAAAACTTACAATTTGTTCTTTACCATTTTGTATTTGACATAATTCAGCACCAATTGAATTATCTGATGCATCTGTGTCTAAAAATTAGAAATTTGATTTCTCTTTGGTATAATTCACACTTTTGGGGTTGAGTTTCAGATTGTATTTTTCAAACCTGGAAATAACTGCAGTAAGATTTCTAGTATGGGACAGCATATCACTACCTAAAATGATAACATCATCTAAGTATGTTAAGCATTCTTGCCATGTTAATCCCCTTAGAACTTGTTGGATAACTCTACTAAAAGTGGCTGGGCTGTTACATAAACCGAAGGATAATCTAACATGTTCATACAAGCCATACTTAGTTGTAAATGCTGTTTTGCTTCTGTCTTGTTCATCTACTAGTACCTGCCAGTAACCTGAAGCCATATCTAGAGAACTGAAAAAATATTTCCCCCTAAAGTGTCAATGCAATCTTGTATATTTGGTATGGGAAAAGCATTTTTGTTGTAACTTTGTTTAGGGCCTTATAATCTCTACAAAATCTCATTTTCCCATCTTTCTTCCTCACTAATACAGGAGGAGAGGCCCACTCTGAATTAGAGGGTTGAATTATACCTTTTTCTAGCATTTGTTCAATATGTTTTTTCTCTTCATTTTCAAACCCCCATTGGAGTTCTACGCATCTTCTGTTTGATTGGTCTTGCTCCACCAGTGTTAATTTTATGAGTTATCTCCCCATTAAAAAGTCCTAAATCAAAATCATCTTTGGCAAAAACATGCTGAAATCTGTTTAACAAAGAGAAAACTTCATAATGGTCTTCCTTATTTAGGTTAGTAATTGATCTATCATATACTCAGTAGGTCTTGTAAGTGAGGTGGTAACTGAGATCTTAAATTTTCTGACGATGGTTTAGTAATGGAGTGATCTATGTCAATCTTATTGACAGATATTTGTTCGTCATCTTCCATATCAACCACTTCATCTATTTCCATTCCAAAACCTATATTTTCACCTTTTTTTAAAGTGACAAATCTATCTGTTGGATTTCTAAAGGAAATGCTTGTATGTTCTAAATTAATCACAGAATTTGGAGGCATAATATCCTTAGAAAAGTTTTTTTCCGTCTCAATACAAAGTGAACCTTTGAATGATCTGTAAACTTTTACTGGTGTAATTTGAACTGTTTGAGGTGGTATAATTGTTCTTTTCTGTACAGAAATTCTGTATACCTGAACATCATTCTTAGAACCCTCTGTTTTGATCTTAGTGATTGGTACTGATGTTTGATCCAAAGTAAGAGTCAAGTTTTGCATATTGATAATACTACTGTTTGCTTTCAAAAAAATCAAGACCAAGTAATAATGAGTCTGCAATCTCCCCAACCACTACATCCCACCGTTGAACTATTGGCCCTACTCTCAACTTGACCTTTTCCGCTATTTTGGCTTTGATGTTATGTTTACCTGCCCCTTTCAAAGTTATTTCTTAAATTAATTTTGGTTTGGGTTTGAGGGTTTCAAAAAGTTCCCAATTCATAATAGTGACTTGTGCTGCAGTATCTATCAAAGCATCAACTATTCTGTTGTTTACAGTACAAGGGACATAAAGGGTGTTTTTCAATCTATCATCTTTGTAAAGGTCAATTTCTTGTAATTTAAATTTTACTTTAGGAGGCCTGTCTGATGTATCTGAATAGGTTGAAGAATGGCCTACATCTCCAACCTGTTGAAGTTTAAAGGCTTAGACTGGGGTGATGGGGACCTATTCCTACTTTGAAATGGTGACCTACTTCTACGATTAGGACAGTCTTTGGCAAAGTGACCTTCTTGATCACACTTAAAACAAGCGTGTCTGTTCGGGCTACTTGAAGGGGATCTAAGTCTTGTACCCTCTCTACTGTTTGACCTGTAATTGTGTTTCTGATTTGGAGATTTTAAAATTTTCAGAATATCTTGGATGTTTTTTTTTATTTCTTTAGTGTCATCTTCTAATCTTGTGACCCTTGACTCAAGTCTTGACATTTTTGTTTGTTCTGTGTATGGTGTTGATGTTTGTTTATTGTAAAGAGACCTAATCTTGCTAACTTTCTCTTCCTCTTCCTCACTATCACTTTCTGAATTTTCAAACTTGACCCTTCTTGTTTCAGACTTTTTTTTATACCTAAAATGAGCTTTTGGTTTGTGATTGCACTTTTCATGTATAGTGTGGCAATGTCTAATGTGTCTGGGTTTTTGTCCATGGCAATGAGTGCAGCTTGTTTATTTGTGCAGCCTCTCAAAAATGCATCTATTGCAACAGTTTGTCGACAGTCTTCAGGCGTGTCTGGGTATCCGTCTGTGGTCATTTCCAGAACCTTACCCGCAAACTCGTCTACGGATTCCTCGGGGCCTTGTTTGATATCTTGAAGTTGTCTTCGTATTATATGAGACAGGTCTTTCTTGCCAAATCTCTCATTCATTTTTGCACTCAGTTTCTTGAAGCTTCTTTGATCTGAACTTGGTCTGGAACCGAAGTATTTCAAGGCCTTGTCTCGAAGACTCTCAATAAGTTTGTCCAGTTTTTGTTCATCAGACCATTTGTATCTGGATGCAATAGGAGAAAACTGTGTAAAGAAGGGTCTCCAGTCGCTCTTTCCATCAAAGGTGGACATTTTTGGTGGACTTGGTACCTTTGGCTCATTAGTGTCAGGGTTCGCAGATGAAGTATTTTTGTAAATTCCCTGTGGTGCTAACTTGTCTACTTCTCGGCCGATTTTTTCATCTTCAAGTTGCTTAATTTTGTTTTCTAAATGTTGTAACTTACCTACCCATCTGCTGTCTTGTTCATAAAGTTTTTGTTCTAATGTCGCAAGTTCTTTATTCTTTGCCGTCAATTTTTTACTGATTGTGTTTTCGTAGTTTGCTTTTGTGTTTGCTAGTTCTGTTTCAAATTTTTGTTGTAGTTTGTACATTTGTTGTTCATGTTCTGATCTTAATGTATTTTCTAAATCTTCTAATTGCTTTTGTCTAGAAGTGATGTCTTTTTCTGACTGAACAATTTGTATGTTTTTTCTTTCATTGTCTTTTGTGAGCCAAGCTATATCTGATTGTAATTTTGCAATTTCATTTAAAGCATCTTCAATTTTGGGGTGTTGTATTTTTTCTGATTGTTTGTCTCTCTGACTCTCTCCAAAAACAATCACACCCTCACTCACAAGGGGGTCCCATATTGTGCTTGGGATTGATGTTAGTGTTTTTAGATCTTCTACAGAGAGTGTCCCCTTTTCTTCCCTAAGTCTCATGATTAACCCTGCCCTTTTATCTCCAATGTTTGGGATTGTTTTTAATTCCCCCAAACTAGCATTGTTTATGTCTACAGGGTTTTCCATTTGCCATTCTGATTCAATTTTGTTTTGTTCAAAAAATAAATAAATAAAGATAGAGAAACAGACGTGTTGTTGATTAACTATCAGAATGTCCGACAGAAAATCGAGAGTGGAATGTTTATGATCGTTATCAGAAAATCCGACAACAATCAAATCTAAATGAAAAAATGAGAAAAAAGCAAGGAAATGATAGAAACCGCCTTTGAATTTATTTTTTTTTAAAAAAGAATTTTATTTGATAAGAAAAAAAATATGGCGCGAAATATAAACAATGTCGCACTTCACCGATCGGGAGATCCTACAGGCGACGCCAATGTTGTGAAGTGCGTTAGTACAAGGAATACAATCTATGTAGTTAGTATAACTCGTGAAATGGTGAGGGGTAACAATAAGTTACAACCCACCTGAGCTGTGTACTCCGGACGGGACAGTGTCGTCAGACGTCTGTCTCAATCCAGGGTATAATCACAACTGGCTTAATATGGTAGTAAATCAGCTGATTGTGACGTATCAAATACTTGAATCCCCAACCCGAACTATTTTATAAACCTTTATTATTACAAATTATATAATCACAAATGTAATAACGCTGAATGTAATAATCCTCAAAAGTGTCTTGTTACATTTTGCGTTAAATTACATTCTGCGTTGATTTCGACGCAAAATGTAATAACGCAAAATGTAATAATCCAGGTTTATTACATTTTGCATTGTTATTGCATGTATCTTGGTGTGAAAATTACATGTGTTATTTTTTTTTCTAAAAAAATCTCTCTAATTCATATTTCTGCAAAACACCTAATATATTTATATATAAGGAAATTGATAAAAAGTAATTTATCCTAAACATTCGCTTTTGTTATATCGCATACGTTATTCAAAAACCAAATAAAGTATTTATGAAATATAGAGATAACAGTATTCTAGCTCAAAGTCAATTTATACAATACAAATCGGTAGCAGTGCTAATACGACCCTCCAAATATATCTAAGGTGGAATTAATATGAGAGTAAGCATCCCCTACCGACCGGTCAAACACGCCATGTGCTTCTTGGCATGGTTTGGAAAAACGGAAAAAATCGTAACACAATCCAATTTGTAAATTATTGCCTTCAACTAGTATGAAAAACGTCGGTCATAATTGATTAATTTATAGATTGTTTTCGGTAACAAGATTATTGTTTCTACCGTAAAACTAAAAAATGATGAATTTAAACGAATTTGTTGATACCCTTTTTCCATCAACTTATTTGTCAATACCTTGAATGGTTTTAGACTTTGTTCATATGAAGAGCATGCTATTGCGTATCGAATCAACTGAGAGATGTCGATCCCCATATTCAGGTGAAAAGGGTATATTTCTAAATAAGTAAAGCAAGATGACAATTGAAATGATGCAGTCATTCCATTTTTCACAAAGCATTGTTTAGGCTTGATCTATCTTTTATTAAGTGCTCTCTTTTATGCTTTTCGATGTTTGACAAAATTTAACAATAGTGTTGAGAGAAGTGGACAGCGATAAAATTATAAAAAGAATTTTGAAATTAAAATAAAAAACAGAGAGTCTTAAGCAAAACTGAGCTTTGTTTCTACTTTATCATTAACATATTTAGCTACTTTGATTATGAAAGGAAAACATTGATGAAACACTATGCATATTTATCGCAGTGAACAACTTAACTTTGTGTGTAAATATAACATGCATTAGCTCTTTAGAAAAACTAAAAGTCTGTGAAAATTATTTCATGTATATTCTTAAAACATTTTTATGGGTTTCAATATCTTAACATTAGTGTTATGACTTGCCAACACTTTCAAGTTTAGAGGAAATTGCAAATTCAAGAAGCTATAGAATCGATTGATTGATTGATTGTATATTGTTTAACGTCCCGTTCCAGAATTTTTCACTCATATGGAGACGCCACCACTAGCCGGTGGAGAGCTGTAAATTGTGTCCTATATACTCGGCACTGAGGGGAAATTGCAAAGATACTGCATTATCGTCTTTGCTTTTTCCCTTTGCGAAAATTTAAACAGAAGGTGTCCTAATAAAAGAAACAATATTTATATTATACATTTTTTTAATGTTCAAATGGTTTTATTTTTCATATTGCAGACTGTCCTGTGTCATGGATAAGGAACGGAGGGAGTAGTTATTGCTTTGTGAAAAAGAGACTGCAATGGAGATCTTCAAAGGTAGGGACTTTATCTAAAGGATAATGGACAAACCATGCAAGTCCCTTATTCGCGACTGTGGAGTAGACACTCAAACCACCACGCCACGCGAGCAACCATACAACATAAATTGATTGATTGTATGTTATGTAACATCCCTCTCGAGTATTTTTCACTCACATGGAGACATCACCAGTTGCCGGTGGAGAGCTACAAATTTTGTCTTTTACTCGGCACTCAGGGCCAGTTAGCAGGGATGGATCTTTTTCGTGCCAGCACCTACTGCGATACAGGACCTTGGTTTATACGGTCTCATCAGAAGGGCCAGTTTCTACGTTTCACAGTGGGTTTTAACTTCTTACTTCGCGACTCTCGAGCAGACGCTCTAGCCACTGCGTCAAGCGGGCGACTTAATCTTTTGAAGTTAAAGCAGTTAAGGGGAAACAAAAGAGGCACCATGCAGTTGGATATTCAAGAGGTGGTGTTATTGAAATATAGATGCTAAAAGCTTTTTGGATATCATAGACAAGTACATTGTCAATAAAAATTAACTCGTATATGTACCTTCCTTGTCATATTTCATTTCGGAATTTTTGTCAAAATCATTCCGATGGTATCACTAGTTCCCTTAATTTCATAATGAAAAGACGCTTGAGTTTCTGATTAACAAAATCTATGTGGTTTATGGAGATAAGGACTTCCCACCGTCTTTTGCAATTTCCATGTGTACCAATTGCACCTTGTTATTAGCCAACCTTTTTTGCATTCATGAATACGAAACAGAATTAATTCAAAAGGTTCTATATGCGAAGAAGAGAACACCTGCTCTGGATTTCAACTAGAATTAATATAGTAGTATAACTACAACGTACATTATCACGGAAATAAGACATTAACGAATGACGAAATGTATTGTATGTCTTTAGGTTACATCACTATTGTTTTTGCTTTCGACAATAATTTTACCAAGTCAGTGTACACTACATATACCTATATATAGACTGCAATCAAAACTCTTTTCAAACTAATTTCACTTATAGAATCAGAAAAGAAAACAAATGATAATTCCGTCTCCTTTACCAGATGAGGAACAATTCTTCCGAGTTGTGGTGAGTTTCTCGTCAAGGATCGAATTGACAGAGGTGCGCTTAGTAACAATCTTTGGCAAACTCTCTGCCTATCGGAGAAATACGTCTAGTAAACCGAAACTAAAATTCTTATTTTTCCTCTTTCATTTTAGGAAAGCTGCATTTCGATGGGAACACATCTTCTTGCAATAGAAACTGAAGTTGAGAAAACATGGATTCAAGACAAAGGTACAGTTTTGCGTATTTTTGTACTATACAACATTTTAGCTCAGCTAGGCTGAAAGTTGAACAGGATTGTACCTTAACATTGTTAATTTCAGCCTCTGGGGACTCTTGGTGGATCGGGGGTACTGACTCAAACTCGGAGGGTACGTTTTACTGGGAACACTCTTCCAAGACTATGACGTACACAAACTGGTATTCTAATCAACCAAACGGTGATGCAAACGAAAACTGCGTTTCAATGGAAGGCGACGGATCCTGGCATGATTACTCATGCAATCACACGTTTTACTATATTTGTGAAAAATAATTGAACACGGTATAATGTAAGCTATACAAGAGAATGACTAAAATCGTAATTTTATTTATAAACGTACAATATTAGTTCTCTGGAACATTTTGGATACAATTTTTGTAACAAGTACATGTTACATATGCCATGCCAATTTCAATGTTTTTTTTTCTCTCTCTCTTATTTTCAGAAATGATAGCTAGTTTATAATAAGCTATTTGATATATGCTACATCATACCATTTATTGATTTACTAGAAGCGCAGAAATAACGGGAAAAAAATCTAGCAGTTTTCAATTGTTTTCATTGAATTTGAAACAGTGCTGCACGCAAAGTGAAAACTTGTTACATGTAACAGTGCGTCTTTAAAAAATTATATTACAGAACAGTTTCTGCTGCATACAGTTGCCCTTTAAGGACATACGCAACGTACCTTACTTAGTGATATTTTTTCAAGATATTCTTAATTTAATACATATATTCAAGATAGATTGTTTATTCAAACTTGTTTTAGAAGAAGTGTACAACAACCTAAACAAGTTTGAATAAACATTATATCTTGAATTTGTGTTGACTAATTTTTGTTTATTTTTTTTTTTGAATTATTAAAGAATTTTAATTAATTTTTATCTTTTCAAAACCTGGTTATGCATGCTGAATTTTGTCTATGAACATCTGATAGCACTATAATCTTAAATTAAGAATATCTTGAAAAAATATCAGTAAGTAAGGTACGTTGCGTATGTCCTTAAAGGGCAACTGTATGCAGCAGAAACTGTTCAGAATTTTTTTTGCATTGATGAATTACAAAAGCGCAAAGCAAATATATATTTATTTTATTATTTCAAATTCCAGGGGTCGACAAAACGCATTTTGTCCAAGAACACAGTCAATAAATGTTTTATTATACCTTATACTTTTTATTTTGACATACCATGATATAAATTTCGTTTTCTTTCGAATTCCAACGAATGCAAAAAAGACCCCAGCTGTCAATCCTGTGTAGTAAGTGGTACAACATCTCATCGACATGTACGACATCTCAAACTGCGGTCGAACATCGACTAGTGAATGAATTTTCACTATATAATCAGTGGAACCCCTCCCTAACACCAGAACCCCTCACCCATGACGTCGTAGAAAGTTATTTTGCATTTCCATATCAAAGTCTAAATTGTGCCTACTTTGCCTTGTCACGGGAATATAAAATGAACATATAATTTTATATAAGAAATAAAATATCTTTTTTTAGTTTCACTGGGAATGGCATGAAGTCGGTACGTATTTGATCACGTGACCGACTTCAGGTCATATCCCAATGAAACTCTAAAAATGATATCTTATTTCTTAAATATGAATTAAAATCTAGACTTTATGATATCATAGACAACCGCTCCTTCAATAAAATCGGACTTTGGGATTCTTCATTTCTTGTGAATTATCATCAGGGTTCTCCACAAGAGGTTTTACCATGGCGGCCCGCCATGGTTAAATTTATGTGCGCCATGGTTAAACGAGCTGCGCCATGGTTAAAATCGGCAGCCGCCATGATTAAAGTTTATTGCATTTCAGTCCTGACATCTGCTTTTTAATGACTTGAGTAGTTAATTGTGTTTATACTACGACTGCCATGCACCTATAGTGCCTCGAAGGAAAGCGGACTGTGTTAAACAAACACGTTGTTAATTAGTGACTATGCTGTGAAGCGTGGCAATCAATGGAGAGTCAATCAGCTGATCAGATGATCAATATTTTGAGATATTATTATCCTGCACACATGTAAATAATTTTGGGAAACTTCAACATGTTCACTAAATTATTAGATATATATAACGGGTTTATAAAAGATGACCGTCATGAATGCGATTTAGGTTTCTGTGCCAGAAAAGATAGGCCTACTATGTAAAAAATTCATATTTCTCTGTATTTAATCAATTTCCCATGCCCTGTTTTTTTAAAGCTTTAACTTTATTATCTATCTGATAAAATGTGCATAGGGCCTACTTCTCAATTGCCGTCTTAGTTTTAATGTCCGTCTTGATTTTAGAATTACTTTCCTTTGTTATAAAGGTCGCGTGGCCCTATTTTTAGCACTGGGACACGTGGAGAAGTAAACAAAACTAGGTGAAAAATGCAGTATCTAGAAAAATAAAACGTTTAGAAAAGAGGGACACTGGTCCATATGTTCCTTTGTGTGTTAACTTAATAAATATACTACCCATTCATCAGTTTAAGTCATATTGAACAAAACATTTCATACAACAGGCTACAATTCCTGAAAAATATTGCAATGGTTACTGACTTACTGTATTAACAATTTTTCTTTAGAAGATAACTACAGATTTGGACAAATTTTGGTACATTTGTGAAGTAAGATACAGGATAAATCCTTTTCAATTTAATTATTATTTTTTTAACTTTCAAAAGTGTTAATTATTCCATTGTTTTGTGTTGCAGTGGTTAAGTTTAAAAATTGTAAAACCAATCATTCATTAATGAAGATGAGGAAATCTAATACCCCATTCATACGACGAAAATTTGCTTATGTGTGCAAATTTACATATGAGTAAATATACACACGTAAGTAAAAGTTAATTTGCGATGCGTTCAGACGAGATTTATGTACTGTAAGTTAATCTTTATATTTTCATTTAAAATAAGATTCAGAATTGTGGATTTGCATAGATAAAATGTTATTTTTTACTATTAAGGTTTAAAGCTGTAAAATTAACTTTTGAATGTTCCCCAGAGAAATAAGGGGTGTCCAATCTATTTATTGTTTGATGCGAAAAAAAAAACCAAACTTAATAACTTTTAGGAAAAATTTACACATGAAAAAAGGAAAATTAATTAAAATCATTGTTAGAAATTTAAAAATGCCTTGGCCTCGGTCCTAAAGTCTATGGAAGAGCCATTGGGTGTTAAGAAAAAGATGGCTGTTGCCATCTACTGAATGTCGTCTTCAGCAGAATAAAGTACGACTGGAAATTTTTTTGTGTTTTGAAAACAACAGTACCTCAAGTTTGCGAGGTCATTCTGAAGTATTTGAATATTACATGTATTTTCCAGGAGAATGGCGTGGGCATTCAATTTTTTAAAAATTCAAACGAAACAAATAATATGAATAGGGAATACTGTAAACGTATTACATTTGGCTGTGTATTCTTTTTGGCGGCTTTGGCGGAACTCAACAACCGCTAAATCAAGTACACCGCTAAATGTCTTGCACATATACACATAAATAAGAAGAAATGCGCTTAATCAAAATTGAATTACCGCCAAATATCGTACATGCTATTAGAAATATAATACATTTACAGTAAAGACGACTCCCCTAGAAATTCCTGGTGGGACATGTGGCCAAGGATCGAGAATGCTCAAAAATGCTTATTTTCAACAGGGTTGTTGAAATTCCTGTAGCATCAATTTATATTTCAGTAGCTTGGTTTAAAAACAAAGAAAGGTAGAAGAAAGTCAAACTGTAATGGCCCGGGCGATTGATGTAATGCCTACTCCTATCACAGCTCCGAAGCATTCCCATGAAGACTACTTGAATTGTAAGGGGACTACCTATTCATCCTGCAGGGCACATGTTTGCCTGACCACAGCTATATCTTTTTTAATTTAGAGGTAAAAACATAGGTTTGCCAGAAAAGGGTGCAAGATGCGCACGTTTTTGCAAATTTAAATTTATATCAGAGGACACTGGAGATATAGTGTGGATTCTTGTTTTCAGAGTTGAAAAAGTCATTTGTGGAAAGAACTATGCTAGAACAACCCGGCGTATCCTTTAAAGCAGTACCCTTATCAAAACTCAAATTACTTTTAGCTGTTGTTGAAGTACAGCATAGATGACCATAGAAAATCCAGTTTTTATGTTTTGCTTTCTAGCCGCCATGCTAACAGACTGATATTATACACACAACAATGCATTAACAACCGAAACAACACTTAAAATGGAGATTTATGCAATAAACAAAACAAAATACATACATTAGTATATTTGCTGCGAGTTCATATGACAAATTTACACACATGAACTATAAATTTGCGACAACATGTATGCAAAAGTTAATTTGCACCTAGTCCTGACCAGGTGTAAATTTACTCAACTGTGCAGAATTTACATGTGAGCAAATCAGTTCATACGACAAAAATTGCACATGTGAGTAAATTTACATATGAGTAAAATATACTGATGTATGCAAAACATGTCGTATGAATGGGGTATAAGATGCATTAGTATTTTCAGCCACATTTCGCCTTCGCGCAGCTTCCACACAAATAGTTTGAAGTTGTATCATTTTACGCGAAAAATCATACAGGTTCATTTGTGTTTCAGGGATGGCATGCTCGTTTATCATACAAATAATAAAAATGTAAACTTTCTCGGAAAAAGTAAGCAATAAAAAAGTCAAATTTACTGCATTGATTTTTAAATAAGGATCTTCTGTTTCTGTTTCTCTGAAAAAAAAAAGAAATGACAGATACTTTCAAAAAGAAGACTTTAAACACTTGCTTCTATCATTATTTTTGACGATTCTGAAAAAAAATGTTTAAACAGTATAACTCAGAAATACTTTATTGCAATAATGTTCGTTAACCACATTGAAATCATTTTTACATCACCCTTTATTGAATTCTTTTTCATATAAGTAAAAAAGGAAAAAAAGAGAAGAAATCCATGTAAATGGACAATATAAGTTGACATCTGCTGGTAGACTGTTAGTGCCCAAGATTCTCGACAGCCCAGGAGCTAAGTACCTACTAGGTACTTGAAAATGTGGATAAATATTTAATTGCTATGGTAAAATTTAGAACTTTATTTCAAAAGGAATGTTACCCTCATGCATATTTCTGATCCTTCGACGTAATTGGCTCCGGTCTTTGGAACCTCTTTTTTCTGCTCTCAAAGTATTTTTTTAATAAGATGTGTAGGATTTCCAACGTTTCGGCATAAGCATCAACGAGAGACATAATTATATAATTTGTCGATATGCGTACTATCTGGTGCATCAAAATTCGTACTGTTTAATATAAATTACATCTTTCTCAAAATATTTCCGTCACTTTGTGATCCGAAGTCGTGGGTTCGAACACCTGCCGCGACTGATCGAAGTCGATAAAAATAGGTGGCAAATATTCCTTCGCATAGCACCGGCCATTTTGAGCATGTTGACATAAAATTCGCTAAACCCTCGAATGAGACCTTTAAAACCAAGGGCCCGTGTCAAAGCAGACGCTGGCACGATAAGGATCCCTTGCAGCGTAATGACCCTCAGTACCGAGTAAAAATCTAAATTTGAAGCCCTTTATTGGTATAAAGTGACGTCTCTATATGAGTGAAAAATTCTCGAACAGGACGTAAACAACATACAATCATTAATCAACAATTCTCAATTGCCATTTTAAGGATATCATCGGGCAGTTTTATAGTTGCTGTACGGATATCTTTAGATGGTGGAGTTATACCTATATGTGATGGAAGTGCTGAAAGCAATTTTATAAAATACATGAATGTACATGTACGCTATTTTCAGTTTAAATATTAGAAGCAATTTTAAATTCCTTTGTATATCCCAAAATAATTTAATTTTAAATGTAACACGTTATTTGATAAGATAAAAGATTTAATCCATTTCGTACCACATGAGTTGCCTACGTCACAATTAGTTACGTAAAAAAACGTGTTACTCTTTTCTATTAACATTATCGTTCAATTTGAAGCCTTTGTCTAGACGAAAAATTGTCTTATTGTCTACACTGAAATTAAATTATAAGGAATTAAGTTTATTACAACTTAAGTTATAAGATATAACATAACGGGACTGTTAAACGCTTTTTATAAACCTGTTTATAAAACGTAAACTTCCCAAGTTATGTTTATGGCACGCCAAATTCACAACAAGAGGCCCATGGGCCACAGCGCTCACCTGAGCACATCGGGCTTGAATTTACTCCCCCCTTCCAGGCGTTCATCATTTGAACTAACTAGAATCTACACTACCTGAGGATGATTCCATATAAATACCCCGGGTATCACTAATCATAGCTTTGAAGTACTTGAAAAGAAGATTTTAAAAGGTTTCCCTATATATCTCTATGTAAAACTTGGGTCGGCCATTTTGGCCCCACCCTATCACCAGGGCCGGGGGTCATGATTTGAAAAACTTCAATCTACACTACCTGAGGATGATTCCACATGAGTTTCATTTTTCCTGGCCCAGTGGTTCTGGAGAAGAAGATTTTTAAAGATTTTTCCCATATTTTCCTATGTAAAACTTGGGTCGGCCATTTTGGCCCCATCCTTGCCCCGGGGGTCTTGATTTGAACAAACTTGAATCTACACTACCTGAGGATGATTCCACATGAGTTTCATCTTTCCTGGCCCAGTGGTTCTGGAGAAGAAGATTTTTAAAGATTTTTCCCATATATTCCTATGTAAAACTTGGTTCGGCCATTTGGACCCACCCTTGCCCCGGGGGTCATGATTTGAACAAACTTGAATCTACACTACCTGAGGATGCTTCCACATGAGTTTCATCTTTCCTGGCCCAGCGGTTCTGGAGAATAAGATTTTTTAAAAATGCCATAAATTTTTAACAAATTCATGATTATCTCCCCTTGGAAAAGGGCGTGGCCCTTCATTTGAACAAACTTGAATCCCCTTTACCCAAGGATACTTTGTGCCAAGTTTGGTTGAAATTGGCCCAGTGGTTCTTGAGAAGAAGATGAAAATGTGAAAAGTTTACAACGACAACGACGACGACAACGACAGACGACGGACAAATTTTGATCAGAAAAGCTCACTTGAGCCTTCGGCTCAGGTGAGCTAAAAATGAGATAAACCTAGTTTTACATTTATATCGACTGTAAACTATAGTTTACAAACCGTAAACTATAGTTAACGATTCGTTAAGTATAGTTTTCATCTGTAAAACTATATTGAACGGTTGTTAACTATAGTTTACGAATGACAATCTAAGTTTATCTGTCTGTAATAAGCGTTAACAATAGATTTTGTTGATAAACATAGATTCACGTTTGTAAACTATAATTTACAATCGTAAACTATAGTTAAGAGTTGTTAATCATAGTTTCACAAATCGTGAAACTATATTTATCAGATCGTTAACTATAGATAACGGTTTGTAAACTATAGTTTACAAATCGTGAAACTGTACATGTATTTATCATTAATCTATGTTTTGCAATCGCAAATGATTGTTTTCATTGTTAAGTATAGTTTACGGTTGTGAAACATAGATTACCGCATTAACTATGGTTTACGGATGTAAAATATAGATTAGCGTCGTTAACTATAGTTAACAGTCCGTAAACTATAGTTTACAAGCGATAAACCTAGTTTATCGACTGTGAAACTATGTTTAGCTCATTTTTGTGATTTTGGCGTGCCATATATGTTATATCGTAAAACATAAGTTGAAATAAGCTTCTTTCCTTAAGTATATTGAACTGGTTATCGATTTCGTTTAATTTATTTAAAGCATGCATTTAATTGGACTCATTTAGTAAAGACTTGGGAATTGAAAATGTAAAAATAAGGTAACAGGAAGGAAAGAAAGTCATAATGGAAACTTGCGACTAATATAATAAACTTACTTTCTGTATGTAGAGGTTGATCACAGTTAAGACCAGTCCGTCCATGGGGACATCCACATCCATTCCTAGTTAACTTACAAGGTGGTGCCATATCTGGCGCCATTTCATCATAAGTAAAAAAGGTCTATATAAAAATAATACTAAACGAGTGAATACTGCAAAACCATTCATATTCGTATGGAAGTATCATACTAAAACATCGACTTTATTTTTTAGAGGAATAAAGGCTATTAAATTTTAGATTAAATAGCATTTAAGAAAAAAAGATAATGACATCCCAACTCCTGAAACTGAAAGCGGGGGATCATACATGATGTACCTAAAGGTATGATAAACGTTAGTCATATTTTTTTTTAAAGAAAAACCTTAATCTTCATTAAATCTATTACATGTATAATGACTGCAGTAAAATGCCTTTGCCGAATTTTAGGACAGAGACATTAATATTCAATTACATGACTTTTTTAATTATATGATATTTTCAGTTTTATATACAGCTCAAAAAATTTGTGCCCAGTTATGCCATTGGTTAATGTTCTTATCCAAAGCACATTTTGAAATTGCTAATGACAAGAACAATCATGGGCTCAGGAAAAAAAAACAATGAAATACGAGTTTGTATGTTCATGTTTAAAAGTTTTGTATTATTTACTTCTTCCCTTTCTGGAGAAAAAAAAACAAATTACAACCTTAATAGAAGTCGCCCTCATGGCGCAGTAGTAGAGCGTCTGCTCTAGAGTCTCAAAGTTGGGAGATCCTTGCGTCGCAGGATCGAATCCCACTGTTGGACGTGGAGACCGATCCTTCGGATAAGACCTTTAACCGAGGCCTCGTGTCGCAATAGATCCTGGCACGAAAATATCAATCACTACTCCTCAATGGCCTTGAGTACCTAGTATAGGTCGAACTTCATCGGCAAGTTGTTGCGTCTCCATATGAGTGAAAAATTATTGAGAGGGACGTTAAACAACAAACAAACAACCATGATGCAATTGCAGATATGCATGTTATGAATTTTCATATTTTTACATTTTTTAAAAATCAAACACCTTATTAGTTAGTTAGTTATTAGTTATTACCCCATGAGTTACAACGCTCACCTGAGTAACATTGGCCCTGCTGTTCTTCGCCTCACTCACTTGATGCCGCCTTGAATTACCTATTGTGTCCCCGCCCTACTCTCAACAGTCATGATATGAATAATTAAGAATTTTCACTACCCCAGGATGTTTCCACATAAGTTGCCGCTTTTCTGGTCTGGTGGGTTTTTTTAGAAGAAAAATTTTTATGATTTTTTCTACATATTTCAATGTAAATATTCCTTGTTGTAACCTTGTCTTCTCCCTGGGAGGAGTCATGATTTAAACAATATAAAACCTAAACTACTCCAAGATGCTTCCACATAAGTAGAAGCTTATCTGGCCTAGTGGTTCTTGAGAGGATTTTTAAACATTTCTTCTATATATTTCAATGTAAAACTTGGATAATTCCTCATTGTGGCTCCTTCCTACCCCCATGAGTCATAATTGGAACAATTGCAGTTGCATCTTTTCTGGCCTAGTAGTACTTAAGAAGAAGACTTTTTTCTATATATTTTAATGTTCATCTTTAGATTCCCTGTTGTGGCCCCACACTATCCCCGGGGCCATGATTTGAACAATTAGTATCCACACTACTCTAGGATGATTCCAAATAAATTTCAGCTTTTCTTGCCCAGTGGTTCCAGAGAAGAAGAATTTGAAAGATGTTTTGCTTCATATTTTAATGTAAAACTTAGAGTCCCTATTGTGGCCCAGTCCTACCGACTGAAGATCATGATTTGTACAATTCAGAATCTACACTACCCCAGGACGCTTCAACATAAGTTTAAACTTTTTTGGCCCAGTGGTTCTTGGTAAGAAGTTTTTTGAATGCCCCCACCCTATTTCTGACTTTTCTTCATTATCTTACCTTCGAAAAGAGCTTAGATCTTCATTGTAACAATGAAACCCCCCCCCCTTTATCCAAGGATGCCTTGGAAATTAACTTGGTGGCGCACACAAAATTAAGGTATATTGGTACCTGCCTTAATTCTGCACAAAAATGGTCAAAGACAATGGACTATGCATGAACAGAAACACTGTTGTTTACTACATTTGGGAAAATTAATGGAATTTATGAATTCAATTACTTATATTCTTGGTCTAATATAATGCTAAGCATATTTTAGTCTATTAACAATTGTATGATTAATTGCAAATAGCCAGTTTTTTCTATCTCACATCTAAGGACAGATCACTTTGACATCATTAAGAATACCCTAAAATAGGACTCTTTAGTGTGCAGTGTTAACATCAATTTTAAGAAGAGCTTTTATACTTATCATATAAAGGTGACGGTGCATTTTGGGTTACAAGTATTTTGTTTCTTTTTCAACATAAGGTACCTGCCTTATTTCTGCAAGAAAAATGTTAAAAGGCAATTATACACTATTCGTAAGCAGAAATCAATCATGTTTACATAGGGAAAATAAATAGAAATAATGAATTCATTTACTATTATTGGTCTAATATAACGATAAGAATATTTTAATCTATTAAGAATTGTGTCATTAACCGTAAATAACCATTTTTTCAATCTTACTTCTAAGGACAGATCACTCTAACTTCTAAATTCATAAAACTACCATGTAAACAGAACTCTTTAGTGTGCAGAGCTTCCTTAAAGGCAATTGAAAACTGATAATCAAGATATCTGTGAAAGAAAAGAAAACGATTGTTCTTGTTAAACTATACTCTATAGACTTACTTTCACAATAAAGGTCCTCATATTTGATTGGACAAAAACAACGGACAGCGCCTTCTAGTGGCATAATATACCTCCATTCTGACAGGGATTTGGTTGACATGAAGCTTCAACAGAGGAAATTCGAGATCAAGGATAAACATTATTGAAAATGCTATAGATACTATCATTCAAACAACAGAAAAAAAATTAATAATCCCACACCGAAATTTAACTTGTTTAATTATAATTATTCAAAATGTTCTGATAAGCCTGTATTTATAGTTGTTTTATAAAAGGAAAGAATGTAATATGATTTTTGGAAACGATGCATAATTCAGTGTGTAATTCTACCTCATGTGTTTCTCTAAATTCAGATCGTTATTTTTATGTTTCTTCCCAAATTTCTATTTCTCTGCGTGTATTTATTTGGTTAAATTACATTTTTCTGTCAATATTTTTATCATTTTCATTTCAGTTCAAGTCTTTATTTAGAAAACTTAATTTTTCCACCTTCACTATTTAAAATAGTTAATATATAGCATAATTTTGATTTCATATCTTCCATTAATTCACTTCAGTTCACTTTATTATGTTAATAAATTGTTGTTTTTTTTTAAATAAATAGATGACAACAAAAAATATCATACAGTTTCATACACACACATGTACACAATAGAATTTTCTTCCTTTGAACAATCTAAAACAATAAAACAGTTTGCGCATAAATATTCAAACCTTACCGATAACTCCCAGAAGATACAAGCTTCCTATCAAAACAGTCGCAAAAAGAATAGTAAAAGCCGACATTTTTGTTCAATGCGTGACTGTGAGTTTGCACATCAGCTAGATGTTTTAAAATGCACCTTTTCTGTATTCACTTTCTTTTAAAAGCAGCTTTTGAAGGAAAGTGCACGTGATATATTATACAGATGATGGATTATTATGCAGATGATGGATTAATTTTAATAGCTTTTTATCTTTCGGGAACAGAAAAAGTACATATACACAATTACTGTATTGATAAGTAGACAATTTATCATGTTTGATTTTTTCTTACTTAGAAAAATCAAAATCTTAGTAGCATTTATATTTAAAATTTCCCTCTGTATTTTGTTGTTTCTGGTGGCAATCTCTAAAAACGCGAAGTAGGACGGGTCAATAATGATTTGTGGTAGTCTTGTATCCTTTGTTACATGTATGTCTGAAATTCAATGTAAAGAAGAAGGTGGCGTTAACTGTTTATTGGTATCATTTACATTTAATCATTGAATCATATAATTAAACAATTATTGCATGGGTTCAGTCAATATGATAATTTAGCGACCTTTGAAGTACAATATATACCTTCAATCGGGGTCTTGGAATTTTATACTCCTCATATGGTATATTATCAATTATGCGGAATTGTCCATAAAACAGCAATTTTGTTAGATACATCTTTGTCCAATCATTATGAGAACTTGTACCTTTACATCTTGGGAGATCCAAATCAAGGTGTATGCCTATATACAATTTGTAGGAAAACATAGGATCTCTCAATTTTTATGTCTTACCCTTGTGTCATCCATAAATGACTTATGCAACTACATTCACTCTTTAGATAGTGTTGTTTTCTGGCTGACAAATAACGAGGCTGCAAGAAACATAGGAGACATAAACTAATATTATCATAACCAATACAGTATATCAAATTACTCAGTAATCGATAAAAAAACATTTATTACCAATTTTTAATGAAATGTTATCTCTTTAGTGTACATTTTATTAACTAAATACTTGCGTTAATTCACGAAAAAAAAAATGCTACAGGGAAATGACGTCATGTTTAATATTCATGTAAACTTTCCAAATTGAATTCAATTTTGTTTTCATTCTTCACTTATTATTATAATAAAAAAAATCCCATGAATGTGTCGTCAATTATTTATTGCAAGAAAAATACTCAGACTTTAACTGATTAAAAATTAGAGTCTTTAGATATTAACTTAAACACCTACATGTATTTCTACTTATTTTCTAACACACGAAAATGCACCATAAATAGAAAAAAAAACCTTAAATGCTATGATTGGACAAGTTATGATCAAATCAACTTTGTTAATTCCCCTATTGGACAACACGTCAGTTTCTGTGAAATCAAAGCATGAGTATTTGTATTTAGATCACTTTAAATTTTTTCAGTTACCAGATGTTTTCTTCAAGATTACACATTTTTGTACTTCCTTGAACGAAGACAGATCTGATTTATTCCAGCATATTACAAATGATGTCCGTTCATGATATTAAAAATGCGATTAATAGTATTTTACCGAGTTCTTGGAATTTACAGCTTTTATGGTAGTATATGCACCGGTAATATTTTATAGAACATAAATCAGGTAAGTGATATTTGCTGTTTCAATCTGATCTTTAACGACCATCGCTGCTAAGTGAGTCGAGTGCTTACTTAATTTGAACATGTAAATACATGTACATGTAGGTACCCCCAGTTTTTTCTTTTATCAAAATCGGAAATCGTGGATTTTCGTTGACAAATGCTTATCACCTTTAAAGTTATGAAAGTTGTGCGTCTTTTGCAACCGAGGTAACATTAGAAATTCAGACAGGCTTTAGCATTTCTGTTTGGCTGACATTCAATTTTAAATAATTACAATTCAAATTTTATCAATAATTTATATTATATCAATCATTTTTGTATAATTTTAAAGTATTATAATCTTTGTTTACACTATTGATTTTTTTTAAAATACATGTACAGGTAATTTCCGTAAGTTTTAAACACGTCAAAATTGTTTCTGCTGCCAAAATGGTATATATTAATAAATATATCTATTAATTATTACTCATCTGCATCAAACAATAATAAAGCACAGGTTCACAAACAACTTTAAATCCTCATCAAGTGAAAATAAATTTAATTAAAAAAACATATTCAGTTAAGGTGGCATTTAAAATTGTCATTTCAGACAAAATCATACCTCGCTAAAAATATCTTTAAAAAGTAACTTTATTTTCTTATATGTTTGCTATTTTGCTTCTTTATCATTCTCCCTGCTTAATTTACAGAATGGCTTACATTCCCCGCCTATCAGAGATCCTGTATCATGGTCTGTGTTGTAAGATAGGGACACCAACAGTAGTGACTATCAGAAGGGACGTGCTGGACATGGATGACAAGATACAGGAAAATACATCTAAAATTTCAAAAGATGTAGATTCCAAAAGAATAATGTTAAGCGGTAGTTATAGAGAAGGATTTAGGTTTAATACATCTGACAGAGATTACATGATGTGGTTTTGTGAACGTCATTTTTTGATAAATGACATTTCTCAGTTGAGGGACTATCCTTTATCAAATCTTGACATTATTCTCATGGATGTCACGGATACACCACCTGGATTTGTTAGACTACAGCTTCTTACACGTCCTGCATACATGATTGATTTCTTAACATCAGCATTCGTTCCTTTAAATGATCGAATTTACATATCTAGCTTCTTTCTGAGGAAAGTTTTCGTTGAAAAGTATTCTAGCTGTATGTTGTATAAAAATGGTCACGAACATGGCCCTTGCTTCAGTGGGCATTTCTCGGGAGATGTTGATATAGCATTCTGTTTTACCTGCAAATATTGGCCCCCTGATACAAATGACTGGATTGAAAGATGCCTAAGACACAATTGGCCTCCTGCAAGTGCACTTAAAAATATCTTAAACAATAATTACCACTGTGTGGCTATTGGGAGTATTGCCACTAGTGTTGGAAATATATTAAATTGGAGATTTTCCTTTTCTCTTGCAGAACAAAAACTAGTGTATTCTATGAATCATATTCAATTTATGTGCTATGGACTTCTCAAAATATTTCTCGAAGAAGTAATCAATAAGAACGTAGAAGAACCATTACTGTGTTCTTACTTCATGAAGACTACAATGTTCTTGTTAATACAAGTTGGACATTTGAGGTGGTCTCCTGAAAATCTATTAGAATGCTTTTGGAAGTGCTTAAAATATCTCATTCTGTGTGTATACCGTGGTAAATTTGCCAATTTCTTCATTCCACAGAACAATTTGTTTATAAATAAGATTGTCGGCATTGCACGTGAGTCTTTATTAGATCAACTTAACCAGTATTACAGAATGGGCGTTTCCTGCCTACTATTAAGTTCTACGGTCAGATCGATCCTAGAGCCAGCCCTCAGCGGTCCATGTAGGATTCAATTTTCTGGAGGAATATGTCACGAAATTGGATGTGTATGTAACGATTTGTGTACACTACTTGAATTACACGAAATTGTTTTATTGAAATGCCATTTCTTTTTATTTCTAAAATCTATGGACACATTGTTAAATTCGTCACTGTCACCGTATAGTTCCTTAACATTGCAGTGTTGTACATCTGATGTTCTTGCACTGACCACTTTTGTAATTCTAAAGTATTCATCAAATTCTAAAAATAAACGTATGTACAATAAGGGAAAAATGCTGTGCAACATGTTGAAATTGTCGTCAAAGATAGGAAACATCTCACATTCACTGTATTTAGCATTGTATTACTATAGGACGGGGAGATACAATAAAGCACTTGATGTTTCTAATCTGATGAAACAAAGACTTTCAGAACACTTTATTTTGTATTACAACAAACCAGTAGACAGACACAGATATAGTGAAGAAATAAGTAATGCATCTTTGTCTAGAAAAATGAAAGCCACCTGGGTTATTGATATTAAGTTTTATCATAGGATACACTTTATTGAAGAATTAATATTAGAACAAGAAGAGACCAAATTAATATCACTGTATGCTGAAGGTGCACGTTATCCAATTTTTGTATTGGTAGAAATGCTTTCTGTTTTATCAAATTACCGCCTTGGTAATAGATCTCAGTATCTACAGTCACTGACAGACCTTCACACACTGCTCCTTTACGATGATGGAAGATATGTACCACCAATACACAGAGACATATCCTGGCAGATACTAGGAATCTGTCAGCAAGTTGTTGGAGACTTAGACGGGGCCTTACAATCCTACCAAGAATCGCTGAAACAGGAACCACGACACGAAATACAGAGGGCAACACATGCAAGAATTTACAATATTCAACTAAGTAAAAATCGACGAGTATGATATAAACTCCTGTTATCAATTACTTTTACTTTTTATCAAAGATGTAGAAAAGAGGGTAAAATGAAAATTATGAATTATGAATTAAAGTTCTTGTGAGAATGTATTAAACAGTTCTGATAAACATGTCAGTATAAAGAATTCGGACCACTTGTCAATGTCCAAGAACCTGCTTCAGCACTTCAACAGGAATAGAATAACCTTCCCCAAAATAACTAGGGATGTCTCGTTAGAAGTAGGCCACGTCAATTCCAAGCTTGTCTGGACAACCGAGGGGGTCTACCCGTTACTGTTTCACAATGTTGGTGGATTTGCTGTGTTATCCTGTGTTAGTTTTGACCGCTATTTTGGAGAATCATTTCTCTCTGACTGTACACAGGGTTTCGAATAAATTGACAAAAATTTCCTTAATGTTTTTCAATCGTTTTTTCCTTCCTGGCCTCACGATTGAAATTTAAATGTCTCTCTGATTTTTTTTAAAAAGAAATATGAACTGTTGAAAATGTATTTTTGTATTTTCGATAATTTTTAATTTCAATTGTATGATTAAGTTTCCTCTGCAGAATTTACAGGACTAGATATGTGTAATTTGTTCCACAATCACCGAACGGAAATAGTACAGAATCAGTTGCAATTTCCTGAGCGGAATAAATAAAGACGGAAAAATGGATGCTTAAATAAGCAAAAAACCCAAAGTTGTGTTTAAGTAAACATATAATTTTGATGAATTTTTCTTATGTGTCTACAAGATTTTATGAATTATCTATCTCCCAATTATTGTGAAATGAATCTATTGGTGATGAACATCTTGGAAAATTATAATCGGGCATTTCTTCCATTTAAGAATATTTATATTCTATTATATAATATCTCCATTTTCCTTCAACGGGCTTCAACGGCTATTTCCTCTCTTAGTATCTTTTTCCCTCATAAGGTAACCTCTTAATTTAAGTGTAAACTTATTTAATATTTAACAGTTGTAATTAAAATTGACATTTGCTTTATTTTGTCAGTGAATTTTTTGAAGTTACAATTTTTTTTACAAAGTTGAATGTCAAAAAGGACAAGATACTCCCGATTGAGTTTGGTCTAAATTTCTCTTATTCTTTTTTTTTAAAGAATGCTGACTAAATTCGACCAGTTGATCTTTGCAATATATCTGGTTACATATGTAACATTTACAAACAGTTTAAATAATACAAAGCATCGTGGGATTTTGAAATGGTAATTAAATGTACTGTATCTGAAATACTATCTACATATAAAACCTTTCGATTTAAAAAAAAATCTAGGATTAATTAATAAATAAATGCATCCCTTATAGCTATAAATCGCCAGTGCGCTACATTGGCTGGGTCGTAAGAGTTCATCAAGACCTCGAGGTCGTCAATAGTTATATGAAGTAACACATACAAGAAGAATTCCAAAATATTCCAAAACTATTAATTGATTAGGGAAAGGATGCATACGATATTTAATTTATTTAATGAATAAAGATTTTTTTTTTAATTTTTCTGATTCTAACGAAATTTGACGGACAAGATTTAAGCCTATAGAAAACCAAGTTTTCGGATCGGACACCACACGATATACAACGGCTGTCCCAAAAAGTCGTAGACAATATTTATAATTTTTTTAGGGATGTCAACGAGTACCTGGTTAACCGGGTACTCGATCGAACGTCCGAGTATCGAATACTAAAATCGGTACTCGGTTACTCGGATGTATATTTTTAAAATATTTCTAAGCTTATTTATTAATACATTAAAACATCGGTTTTAAAATGTAAAATGTTCATTGCACTTGTACATACAGTAATTAGGGTTTCCTATGCCTCTAAAAGACCGCTATCGCCTGTAGCAGTGTTTATACGGTAATTACCGTGACCAAGCACCTGCTACCTACTTGATTTTTCTCTGGTCTTCTACCCTTCTGTTTATTTTTTCTAACATGCAAACAATACTTACCAAATTTTGCGTAGACATAATATATTCAATGTTCTTTAAAATTGTGAATTTTTAAATATATATCTTTCATATTAATAATATTAGGACGATTTTTACGAAGGCCGATAAGGCCTGTCGGTGCAAGAACAAAATTCGGAATATTTTTTTTATTAACATATAAATATAACAATTGCTTTTATTCCTTAGTACTATGAAATACATTGAACTCAAATTTAAATAACTGAAACAACAATATTAATATTGATAGTATGTCAGAATTTCATATAAATAGCTTTAGAAACAGACGATTGGTGTCATGATTTTCATATAGTATCGTTGGAATTGAGTTTTATGAAAATGACGTCGTCAAACGCGTAACCGGCGCACGGAGAGGTAATAAATTGTGTTGGATATGGTTTATATACATCAAAGACGGAAAAAAGAGTACAGAAGTGACATTACGCACCAGATTTTAATAAAGAAGAGTTTTTTTAAGGGTGTATTCTTCTCATACCCGAAAAAAAAACGTGCATTTAACTTTCCACTTGCTTATATATTTCTCTGAAAGTGTAATATCCTTGTAAAAATTTAAAACCAAGAAGATTCAACCCTTCGAATAGAGCCTGGGAAATTTCATTAAAATGCTATTAGACCATAAAATACCCATAAACTTATAAATACAATCAATCTAAACGTAATTTTCCTTAGATTTATTTGAAATTATTGCAAAGTTGATTTTTTAAGCAAAATATGAGCAAATAAATACATATTAAATAACTTGTACCCAAAAATGTTGTTCACCAGTGTCAAAACTAGGCAAATTTTTCCCTATAAAATTGCTCGAAAAACCAGAGAAAAACATATTTCTACAATTAAATTTTTTACGAAAATTGTTGTACAGATACTTTAGGTATTATGGCTCCTTTTCATAGCATGAAAAGTAAGGGTTAGAGTACATATAAACAATTTTTGATATTTTTTATATACCCACCCCTATTTCTTTTCAGCATTTAATGAAAATTAATCAAGACATTTAGGCATCAAAATATGTGTTTTTATTCACCAAATATGCAAAATTAGTCTGATAATTTCAGGTACATGTAATAATTGCAATTCTGTTTAGAAAAGCTTTTTATGAACAAAAAGTAACCATTATAAAGGTTCTGGATTGGGTCCTGGTTTGTGGTGTTGGATGGTGGCTTTCCTGGCATTTGTCAAATCCAGTCCCACTTTCTCAATCTGATTTGCATGGTTTTCTCCATCTGATTGTAGTGGTTCTAAATCTTTGCTCTCTTCTAAAGTTCTTCATTTGTACATGTGATTCTTGTGCCAACAAGACTTACCTGAAAAAAGTTATTTTAGAAAAAAAAAATAGATTGTAATTACTGGTAATATTATTGTTCAAAAAATGTATAATCATTATTTTGTATATCTGACTTTGCTTTTATGAACCCAAGCCTATAGTTTAGAATCAATTAATTTGTGCATGTTCTTTTCTTTTTCAGAAATATTCCATTTTTTAACCCTTATAGGCCGCCATAGAATGAAGCGACTTAGTTTCTTATCGAATGTAAACAGCTAAAAATTAAAGAATTTTCGTACGTTATATCTATAAATATGGGATAGATATTCTGCATTTACAATATCGAAGGAAAGTTATCATATACTACTAGCTAAAGTGGCAATAAAAAAGATAGGCCTAATACGAATGCTGTCGTCTGCACACATCTGAAGACCCCTTAGGCCTAACGTTCCGTACATATATGTAACATGTTTATCCTATGTTTCAGTTTGCGATGTGACAGTATACTATGTATTTTGAAACCCTTGTATCTATAATGGATAAACATTGCTATTTTCAAAGAGTTTGAAAGCATTGGAAACCTACATTTTCGCTTTTCCACTGATACTGGAAACACCTCGGCGACCTTGGCTGGCATGTTTGGGGACCGCTTTCGAGATTGTACCTGTAAACCTAATTGTGATATCGGCAATTTTTTTAAATGTTATGAAATTTCGGAGTGCAATTCGGCATTCCTGTCACTTTGAAACGGGCGATCCCGTCTTCTGCCCACTTGCTTAGGCCCATGTCGTAAATAACGTAATTTTGCACGTCTTGGTCATAGATGCAACATAGAAAGATTTTTTATTTAAAAATTAATACAGTTAAACCTGTAAATCATAAAAACTTTAAAAACTTGTTTGTAAATTGTTAGGCCTATCAGTTTGAATTTAACGACATGTTTTAGCACGAAGACCCACTTGGGGTAAAATGATCAGAAGAATACATCCTTAAATGGCATGATATTCAATGAGAGTTTTTCCTCTATACCGAAAATAATTACGTAATGTAAGAAGTAAAGTACTGTTTGTTAAACGCATACAATTGGGAACAATCTGGACAGCGAACGACGTCAAACAACGTGTATTCTCTACTGCCAACAATGTAAGGCGATCTTTCGACTAAATTTCGACTGAAATTTGAATCTGCTTAAAGAAAACAAATTAAAAACAAACGGACAGTTGTGAATTTAGATAAGTCCCTTAGTCAAGAGTGGTCTATCACTTAAAAAAATATTGAATGTTAAAAGACGCCAGTGCAGCAGGTAAAGAGATTATGACGTTATTTACGCTTGCTTTCGTGCGCCAGTGTACTCTTACATTCTTTCTTTATTTTTACATAGGTTTCTTATTTGATGTGATATCATCATGGAACGTAAAATGCATGATCATCAAATGTTACTTTTTGCTATGACAGGGAAAGAAATTTTATTTAGCAAAGAGAAACTAATTAAAACTGTTTTCCCTGTCTACGACATTTTTGGACAACCCTCGTATGTAAAAAAAATCCACTGGCAATTGTTATTAAACAAAACAGTAAAAGAGCTTAAGGAATCTTATAAAAATCTATGGTGTAAGATCAAATTTCTAAGGATCCATCTTCTTTAACAAAACATATTTTTATTCATTTTAAATGATACTGAACGTTATGCAAAGAAGTTCAAAATAATTTATATGTGCATGTACATTGTATAAATATTATGTGCTTAAGTTGTCCTCTAATTACCACTTCGAATGATTCTGTTAGGAAACGATGTAAGATAATATTTTCAAAAATTGGGAGAATCTAATTTTTAAAAATCTCTTCTCAAATTATTCGTGAAATCTGAATTTTTTATTATTTACATAAATATGTAGAGATTGGTTCAAAATATGCAGAAAAAAAGGATAAGAATAAGAATTTAATGTTAGAATGTCTTTGGCAGCATTGGGAAACTAACGTATTTAGTAACCAAACCCATACTTTATTGAATCAACAGACATGTTTGAACGCGGGCTCGAAACCCACTGTTGGACGTTGAGACCGGGTCCTCGAATGAGACCGTATAAACCAAGGTGCCGTGTCGCATTAGGCGCTGGCGCGAAAATGATCCCTCAATGCCTTAAGTGACGAGTGTAGGACACAATTTGTAGATCTCAAACGGCAAATGACGCGGCGTCACTGTATGAATGAAAAATTCTCGAGAGGGACTTGAAACAACATACAATCAATCAATCGTTCATTACTTAAAAAAACGCAAAAGAGCGCATTTACAATTCAAGAGTGACAAGCATCTTTCTTATCGAATGACCTCAGCCGGAGCTAGGAAATCATCCGTCCTATATACTATTTGAATTCTTAACCCATTTATTATTTTCATGCACATGTACAAAGAAAAGTTCTTTTGAACAACTGTGCTCTGGGGATTGAAAGCCACAGAAGTGATCAAAAGTATCCCGGTTTACCCTAGCGAAGTAGATGTAATTAAGTGAACATACAGAGATGACAGGTTTTTTTTCTCAGTAAACGATATGAAGGGTTAATTCTTCTAAAAAAAAAAACAGGATAACGCCAGTACTTTTTCAAAAGAAAAGTCCTTGTGACTAACAAAGATATATTGTAATAGATAACGAAAAACAGGGAAGATTATGCGTTTCCTTTCTGGGAACTTATCTCTCAGTAAGAGGGGGATAACGTATATAAGATCTTCCGAGTTTTTATTTCATAGCTGACATTAGCTGATGCCTAACATCTACAAGCCAGTGTTTAACTTGAGCCACGGCTTGCCACTGTTACCCTGTTAATACAAAGAGAGGTATGTTTTGTTGTAGAATTTATTTTCCTTAAATGCATTTTTTTCAATTCAGCGGAAGTGGTTTGTATTTAATTTAATTTTTAGAATTATAAATAACAATGCATCATTACTGTTAACTGAAGAAAATACTTTTTACAGTTTGTGGAGAAATGGCATTTTATGAAAGGGAAATTTCCGTACCCACATCTAAACCTTCCGAATGGAATTTGTCTCATTTCGATGAAGAAACAGAATTGAACTACAATAGTACTTTCTGGATCCCACATTTATTTCCACTTGACAGAAATCTTCAAGGAAGCGGGAACGAAACAAAAAATGTCTTTGAGGATTATTTTACCCTGTTTGATTTTGGAAAGGATTATACATTATCATTCAATTTATTCAATTCAAAAATTATTGGTTTGACATCGGAAAGATTTGCGAAGTCAATCGTGGTTCTGACTTTGATTATCGGATTGCTAGGCTTTGCAGGAAATGTTGTGACCATATGCACAATTTCATGTTGTAAAAAGTTTCATACTCCGACATTTGTTGCCATCGGGTGTCTTGCTTTGCCCGATACCCTAAATATCATCATATTGTTTGTACACCTATTTTCCAATTTGTTTACTTATTTTTGCTCTCAACTTTTCCATTACAAAAGACTCTTAGGGATTATGACTTTTTTGTTTCTACGTGAAACAGTGGCAAACTGTTCAAGTGCACACATTGTGTACCTTTCTATGATCAGATATTTATTAATAGTCCATCCCTTACAGAGTAAAATACGGCTTACTGCGTCAATTGTTTTCGCATGCTCTGTAATGATTTGGGTATTTTTTTCATTGTTTTGTGCTTTCATATTAATAATTATATCAACAATTATTAAAGATTTATCTCTTCGATTATTAACGGCGCGAATTACATTCATTATTTTTCGTGGTCTTTGTCTGTTGTTTTCTCTTTGCGCCATAATTGTTATACACATCAAAAAGGTGAAATCTTTTCAAAACTCATATGTTTCAAAAGGCACATGCAGTAGAATGAATATCACTATTTCCATTATATTATTAGTTTTTGTTTGTTTTCAAATCTCAGGCATGTTTGCTTTCATCGCTACATTATTTCTTAATTTTTCGGGGGGTTCTACTTCACGTATCTATTATGTATACACACATTGTATTTGGCTACTCTTTGCACTCCTTAATTTCTCTTGTAATCCTTACATACTATTTTTTGCTTCACAGATCATTTCCTAATTACAACCTCATCAAAATTGTAAAAGAAGTAAACAATGAATTGAATGAATAACTTTAATTGGATTGTTACACTTTGCATTTAAAATTAAAATTACTTGTCTACCAAAATGTATTATAACTCATCACGGAATTAGAAAGCATATTTTTACATGCTAGATCTAGATACTCTAAATCAAATATGCACACTGTTTAAATTACATTTAGAAACATTAATATTAAACCTGCCAATGCTTAGCTATTAAATTATTACTCATTTATTCGTCCATGTCAAAAGCTTTGTCAATGATTAATGCTTTTTGATATTTGTTTGTTTTCTTTATACCTTAACTGTTTAAAATAGATGCTTCCTTCAAGTTACATAATGTAATTTTTGAAAATGAAATGAATAAGAATAATGAATAAAGAAAATAAATTTCATATCATCATATTTAATTATAATTTTATAATGCAGTTTCTGATTGGATAAAACAAACTGTGTTTTGTGTAAATTCGGTCGCTTACTTCACAATGATTGATTGATTGATTGTTTAACGTCCCTCTCGAGAATTTTTCACTCATTTGAAGACGTCACCGTATGCCGGTGAAGGGCTTCAAATTTTGACCTTTACTCGGCACTCAGGGGCATTGAGCAGTGAGGGATCTTTATCGTGCCAACGCCTGCCGCTGACACGGGGCCTCGGTACTTCACAATGACATGTGACAAAAATGTTTCTATTGACTTGACGTTACATTTAAATTTTCTTCACTAATTCTCTTGAAAAGGTCATCTCATAGTTCATACCTATGGTATGGAAGACCTTATAGTGATTCTTCTATTTCTTCTTCTTATTTTATGTCGCCTCGAACGAAGTCAGGGCGACATATTGCGATTGTACGCATGAAAATGTTTTCCAGGCTGTTTCTTAGAGATGGCTGGGACAATCTTCCTTATCCTTAACTCAAAAGACGATCACTGCATGGTTGTAGTTTTGTTGTGTTCATTTTTTAATGATTACTGAGTAGCAATTGTAGTTGAGTTGTGCTATTCGCATTTGAAATTTTCAAATATTTTGTTGTCATGGGAAAGTGAAAATTCTTTAACTTCGATTTTCTCCGTACCTGCTCAAGCAATCGTTTTGAAACTTTTCAGAATAAGTCTTTGCAATGTGCCAAAGAGATTTCTATTTTCAAAAAAAAATTGTAATTGGTCGCTCACAGTTGCTATGGAAACGTAAAAGAAAAAAAGGTTAAGATGTGCACATGTGTTCTCTGAGTTGGCTTGTACAATCTTGATGAAACTTGCATGAAAATGTTCTTCAGGCTGTCTCAGAGATGGCTGGGACAATCTTCCTGAAACTTTACCCAAAAGACGATCACTGGTCGTAGTTTTGTTGTGTCGTCATTCAGTTTCAAAATGGCTACATTTGCCATGAAACTGTGAGAAAAATTTCTAATTTTGTCCGGATGTGTTTTCTATGTTCCTTTGAACACTCATCATAAAACATTATTAAATTCAATAGACTTAAGGAACCAAAAAAAAATGATGTTGGAGAATTGTTTTCTGTCATCAGAAAGTTATCTCTCTTATCAGAGAGATATTTAACATTTAACGGGGAAAAATAGTAAAAAATACTTTTTAATTATCTTTAATACTGTAAACCAACTTTTATTCGCGACGACTTTATTTCGCAATTTACCTGGGGTCAACTAGTTCGCGACGACTAATTTTCGCGATCAAGCCTTTTTTGGATCTGTTGTTAATAGACACAGACTTTATGGACCGGTTCGCGGCGAGAATATTCGCGATGACAAGGCTCTCGCGAACTTCGCGAAAAATTTCTCGCACGTGAATAAAAAGCAGTTTACTGTATTCCCTTTTTACTCGTTAAGCTGAACATAATTCGTAAAAGTAATGTATCCGCCATTTTGGTTCGGAAATCGCTATATACGAGGACCTTTGTATAAGAAGCTGACTGAAACACTGTTGACAACTGTTGTTGTAATCGGTTGATACCGGTGTTACTAGACGGACGTATTGCTTAACAACATTCGTTAGCAACAAGAATAACTGTAACACTTTATCTAATGTAGAAAAGTACATAACATAAAAACATACAATCATAGTTGTACAGGTCAGTGCATTATACAACCAAACGCAGGTACAAATAAGTAAGTGCAACAAAATATAAACAAAGGTACATGTAATGCAAGATAACCAGCCCGAACACGAGTCGGCATTGCTAGCCAAAGCTACACAGTAATTGTAAATAGGCACACGCATTTTGCATACTAGTATTACTATCCATGATATCAGCACGTGGGTATGCGCTTCGAATTCGTAGCACATAACTGCTTAATTGTCATGGGTATCGTTGTGAAATGCCGATCCGGGTTCGTGCTGGTTATTTTGCATATACCTTTGTTAAAATTTTATTGTAGTTACTCGAATTTGCAAAGTTTCTTGGTATCTTACTCCCCTACATTAGAAAAAAATACAGAGTAATTTTTTGTCGATACCGGTGCTGTATAGCATACAACCTTTTACAGTAACGAATGATTACAATAAACATTGATTTAGCTTGGCTCTACATAAAAGGCCCTCTGCTCTGATAAAGCGAGAGTTTGATCGAATATGGCGGACACATTCTTTTTATAAATCAGCTTTTTAGTCAACATTTTTTCCACAAGGCTTGGTTTTAAGATTACCATTAATGTCTTTTACAATTGACTTATCAAAATATGAAACAGATGTGTCAGAATATGTGGCATCAAGGACATCGCGGTATACCGTATCGATATAAGAATGGAAATAACCATTATGAATTGACGATACTTTGTAAATATATCTAAATGTCGAGTTGAAGGCCACAGCAAGTGTTTTCTTTTTTTCGCGTTTAAGACTTTTAACAAATTCTACAAATGATAAAAATAGAGGTCTAATAACGGAACGCAATTGGTAACCATGAAAATTCCACTAGGTTTTTTGAAGACCTGGTCTCCAAAAACCACATAGGATATATTGTCAATAAAAATCTATATAACATTCTTAATTCATATTTTTGTATTAATATGAGGCATAATTTTTATCGACGACGTATTGTCAATTAACAATAGTAATTTCCATACTTATGGTGATACGATCTATTCCGATGAGCTTGAGATAAAAGATACCACAATGACAGGGTGTATATCTCAGTTGATTTGATATGGAAGAGAATCCTATACGTATGAACAATTTCTAAAACGAGGTTAATTATTGTCAAACAAGTTGACGAAACAAAAATATCTGCAGTCTCGTTTAAAGTAATCATTCCATAGGTTCTATGGTCGATACAATGATCTTGTCAGCAAATACAATTTATAATTATCAGTCAGTCAAATGCTGACTGACGTTTTTCATACTTATTGTTAATCTATTAATAATATACACAATAAACTGACGACAGATTTTTTCGTCATTTCCCGATCATGACGAGGAGCGCACTATATTGTGTTAACGCTCTTTTGTGTTATAGTGCTTCATACATTAAGGTGCCCCATTGTGACGTGATGGTTTTGTACACGTTTGATTCCATAATTAATGACACGTGATTTACATCGTAATGATGTCCGATAGCGAATCATGGAAAATATGCCAGCAGAGCTATTGCTATTCATAATGCCATGTTCACTTAATATTCGTTGTTTATTATTTATATTTGCATTCTTTGGTGTGGTCAAGAATATTAGAGGAAATCCTGGCTTACATAAGGATGTGGCTTGTTGTCTTCAGTAAAGAAAAACACACGGCTTTAAAATTAGTATACCTGATCATTGCACCTTTTCTCTAATAAATCATAAACAATTTATAAAGTATTAGCCTCTTTTAAAACACAGTTATCTGGATACAAGCTGCGCCGTCGTCACATTCTCTTAATTTTTGTTTTGATGCAGATGTGACGTCATCGATCAACGTTATTGAAACCCTCTGACAAAAATAAATATGCTTTAATAATCATTATAACTCAAGAATGCTTTTCTATATGATTTAAAAAAAAAAAATTCTATTCATTTTCAAGAGCTGAAATCGTTCTTGAAATAGACATACTATTAAATTAAAGAAGTTTTGCTTTTTCTGAATGTTTTATCACCCTAGTGTGAAGAGTTATCATTCTTTGAACAAATATGCAAAAATATAATAAGAAAAAATAACAAGAGGCCCAGGGGCCACAGCGCTCACCTGAGCACACAGGCTAGGAAAAAGCAATTATTCTCAGATCAGAAATGAAAGTTTACTGAGTTCTGAGGGGGGGCTTAAATCTTAACTCCCCAGGGGATCATGATTTGAATAAACTAGAATCTACACTACCTGAGGATAATTTAATAATTATAAATATCACTAATTGTGGCTTTGAAGTACTTGAGAAGGAGATTTAAAAAAATTTCCCTAAATATTCTTATGAAAAACTTTGATCGACCATTTTGGCCCCTACCTTCCCCCAGGGGTCATGATTTGAACAAACTTGAATCTACACTACCTGAAATGATTCCACATTAGTTTCATCTTTTCTGGCCCAGTGGTTCTTGAGAAGAAGATTTTTAAAATTTGATCGGCCATTTTGGCCCCACCCTACCCCCGGGGGTCATGATTTGAACAAACATAAATCAACACTACCTGAGGATGATTTCACATGAGTTTCATGTTTCCTGGCACAGTGGTCCTTGAGAAGAAGGTTTTGAAGATTTTTCCTATATATTCCTATGTAAAACTTTGATCGGCCATTTTGGCCCCACCCTACCCCCGGGGGTCATGATTTGAACAAACTTGAATCTACACAACCTGAGGATGATTTCACATGAGTTTTTATCTTTCCTGTCTCAGTGGTTCTTGAGAAGAAGATTTTTAAAGATTTTTTCCTATATATTCCTATGTAAAACTTTGATCGGCCATTTTGGCCCCACCCTACCCCCGGGGGTCATGATTTGAACAAACTTGAATCTACGCTACCTGAGGAGGATTTCATATGAGTTTCATCTGTCCTGTCTCAATGGTTCTTGAGAAGATTTTTAAAGATTTTTCTTATATATTCCTATGTAAAACTTTGATCGGCCATTTTGGCCCCACCCTAGCCCCGGGGGTCATAATTTGAACAAACTTGAATCTACACAACCTGAGGATGATTTCACATGAGTTTCATCTTTCCTGGCCCAGTGGTTCTTGAGAAGAAGATTTTTAAAGATTTTTCCTATATATTCCTATGTAAAACTTTGATCGGCCATTTTGGCCCCACCCTACCCCCGGGGGTCATGATTTGAACAAACTTGAATCTACACTACCTGAGTATGATTCCACATGAGTTTCATCTTTCCTGGCCCAGTGGTTCTTGAGAAGAAGATTTTTTTAAAATGCCATTAATTTTTCTCTAATTCATAATTATCTCCCCTTTGAAAAGGGCGTGGCCCTTCATTTGAACAAACCTGAATCCCCTTTACCCAAGGATACTTTGTGCCAAGTTTGGTTGAAATTGGCCCAGTGGTTCTTGAGAAGAAGATGAAAATGTGAAAAGTTTACAACAACGACAACGACTACGACGACAACGACGACAGACAACGGACAAATTTTGATTAGAAAAGCTCACTTGAGCCTTCGGCTCAGGTGAGCTAAAAAAATGATAATTCTCTTTAATTTTTTAAAAAATATATTAAAGAACTTTATTCGGTAATAACCAATATTTGCCCCCCAGATCAAACTTTGATGGAGATATATTTAATTAAGTTCTTAAACAGGGGAGTATATGCTGACTTCAAAGCACTGAATATTTTCATAAGTAATGACGTCATATGTACGTAATGACGTCACAAACATGTCGTAAATTTCAGTTTTTTATGACTTTTACAGAAAAATGTACATATTTCGTCGATATTTTGAGTAAAAATCACCGAGCGCATGTGTGTTCAGGATCAATATTTTGATATAGTGTGTAGAATGATAATATCAATGAAATATGTCAATATTGTTCCTGAACAAACTTGCGCTCTATAAATTTTAAAGCTAAAATTGTTGAAATTTTGTTCATTTTGTCCTCTTTCTGAAAAAGAATATAAAATTGGACTAGTTTGTGACGTCATAAAAACAAAAATGGAGAATACACTGCTTTGAAACTATAATATTTTTTGTTAATTTATATTTCTCATACAATTTATTGAATTCAGCACATTTCGGGAAGTTTTCAAAATTTGACTTTTGTGGGGGCAAATATATGCAATATACCGCATATAGTTCTTTTTAAAGATATAAATCAGTTATTTTAAATTGTTCTAAATTTCTTTTTTTTTTTCCCAAAAATTGTTATTAAAAACTTATATTTATTCCTTTTTCGAAACATTTCATATAATTATATACTTCTCAACACATAACATACATGTATGTGTAGTAGAGCTTGCACTACACGAGTGTGAAAGAGCAATTGCACTTATAGCAGAAGCAGTTGCGTCTATAGTCCTTTGAATGCAATTGATGACTACATGTTCATAGAGGGAGAGAGCAGTGGATATGCAAATATTACTAAATAATATGCATATAAACTCACTTGCATCAAACACTAATCAAGCACAGGTTCAGAAACAATTTTAAAAGTCAATAATTTAAATATATATTTATATACATATTTTACATATTAACAGATAGTTTAAATCCTTATTAAGTTAAAAGAAATTTTATATTTAATTCACATTAATGCAGTTTAGTAGGCATTTTAAAATTTTCATTTCATACAAAAACCAATCTAATTAAAATTAGAATGTTAGATCCCCTCGCATACTCGCTTCACTAACATCGATGTTAGTGTACCGAGTATGCGAGCGGATCTAACATGTAATTTTAATTAGACTGAACAAAAACATACCACGCTAAAAATATTTTTAAAAAAATAAAGTTATTAATTCTTATGTTTTCTATTTTGCGTCATTATCATTCTCCTTGCTTAATTTACAGAATGGGCCATATTTCCAGTAGCCCTAACAAAAAATACTATAGTAAACTATAGTTAACTATAGTTTACTAAAGTACCAAAGTAAAAACTTATGAAACTTTGATTTACTATGGCAAAAACTTTGGAACTTTGATTTACTATGGCAAAAACTTTGGAACTTTGATTAACTTTGGCGAAAACTTTGGAACTTTGATTAACTTTGGCGGAAACTTTGGAACTTTGATTAACTTTGGCGGAAACTTTGGAACTTTGATTGACTATAGTGAAAACTTTGGAACTTTGATTTACTTTAGCGAAAACTTTGGAACTTTGATTAACTTTGGCAAAAACACTGGAACTTTGATTTACTTTGGCGAAAATTTTGGAACTTTGATTTACTATGGCGAAAACTTTGGAACTTTGATTTACCATAGTAAAAACTTTGAAACTTTGATTCACTATAGTAAAAACTTGAAAACTTTGATTTACTATAATGAAAACTTTAAAACTTTGATTTACTATATTGAAAACTTTGGAACTTTGATTTACCTTAGGGAAAACTTGAAGCAACTTAGTAAAAACTTCAGACTTTCCTAAACATATACAAGTGATGCAAACAGTTTATGCTAAAAAAAATTTATTGTAACAAAGATTACAATTGAAAATAAATAGTAACAATAAATTTGATAGTGAAGTACAAAAATGCATGTATGTATTCTTTGCATTGTTTTAAAGAAAGTATGATTTTTTAAATTTCTTTTAAACGATATTTATAATTCGATTAAATTGTTGAAAATTGAATCGCGTTATTAGAAGCCCATATTTGGGGTTATTGGGTCATTAGTATTTCCCCGTTCTATCAACTTTCGGTATTTTAGTATTACCCTGGGACTTCCTTTTCCGTTAGAGAACCAAGGAAAGCAGAAGCATCCTGCATCTCAAGTTGTAAATTTGTTAATTTTATATACTATGTTAAAAAATTTCATGTTTTGCATTGAAATTTAAGGAGAATATTTCTAGCAATTTTTATTTTCGTGCGTATATGCACCATTATGTAAATGACTCTTCGGATGTTTTTCGATTTTGAAAAGCCACATGTGTAATAAAACAGAAAGGTCGTAACGCTGAGACAATATTTTAGCAATAGATAAATAAATAAACAAATAATAATAATAATAATATTAATATCTTTATGCTTTTTATATTTATTTCTTACTCTTAAGTCGGTAGTTTCAGAAAATGCCTAGAGGTAAACCGGCTGCCAAGCCCGCGAAGCGGAAATCCACTGCCAAGTCAGCACCTACGAGTGGACAAAAACAATTAAGGGGATCGGTTGCGTCAACAGAAGTTTCGACAGAGGAAAACACACCCTGTACAGCTAGTATTACAACTTGCAGTGTGGCTACTCCTTCCACTAGTCCCAGCAATGAACCTGAGGTCAATTTAGATACCACAGGTAACGAGATCGATATTATATACAGTAGTTTGGGGGCAAATGTGACAGAATCTTTCAAACAAAAAATTGTTAAAGGTGAATACATTGATTTAGGTCAACTTCTATCCAATCCGGTCCCGATGGATGGTAAGCAAACATTAACAGTCTCTAATGGTCAAGTAGTGATTGAACCGAAACGGGCTACAGTAAAAATTACTATTGTACAGCAGTGGACTGATGTATTTTTGATTTTCTCATCAATATATGCCACAGTACACCCTACAAATTTTTTTGGCTTGCTTAAATACATCCACACTGTTCGTCTAGGGGCTAGCAGATGCACTGGCTCATTTAGGTTGATTTATCATTTATCTTATCCTGAAAACTCAAGTGTTAATTCATTTATTGATCCATCTTTCTCCTCAGTCAATTATTCCTCATTAGATGATGCTGTTAGGTTACTAGGTTTGTTGGGTAAAGAGGCCTTGATGGGTAAAATGGACCTAAAGTCTGCATTTGGGTTGCTTTCTGTTCACCCATCAGATTTTGAGCTTTTAGGTTTTAAAATAAATGACAAGTTTTTCTTTGACAAAAGCCTGCCTTTGGGATGTTCAGTGTCTTGTAGTCTTTTTGAGGAATTTTCATCATGTTTGGAATGCAGGGTTCTCCATCATTTGAAATCTTACTGTGTTGCTTAGTTTACGCGAAGCACTAAACTTTTGCGGTATTTTCGCTACCAAATTCGCAACTGAATCACTATTTATTATAAGTACAAAAATATACATGCACACACTTATTTTAAAATTGCTAATTCGTTACACAAATGGTATGGTCGTACATATTGATAAAAGTAAAAACACGTTCTAAATGCAGAGGAAATTCTGACCGGACTACTTATTATTATTGAAAGGAGATTTGCCGTGATTATTTATCAGTTTTCTTGATCAAGTTACCGCATTAAAAAAGGAAACTTCAGAACAGATAAATATTTTTAAAAGTTCCTTGAACATGTTGAAAATTTTTAGCAATTTATTTACATCAGATAAATGACTTTGGTACGATGTTGTGTTTGACTTACAGGGCTAACATAATCTAGCGCCGTGGCTCTATAAAAAGGCATATTTAAATAGTTTTTAAACACAATAAAATGTATTTTATTGCAACTACTAATTATCCGTAACATGGAAGTATGAAAACAAATTATTTGTCTCTGTTTCGTCATGCTTAAAGTCCGCCGAGGGTCTAGGAGATAATAGATAATGCAAGGTGAAGCCCTAGTAATTATCATAATTAAGTACCTTAATTTTTAGAATTGAAAGACGGTAAAATTGTTTGATTAAAGTTTCAGTTTGAGAGAATTTGTGTGTTTAGATTTTATAATTATCACAGATCTTACTGCATAAAATTTGAATCGTTACTGTGTCGGAGAAAATTTTACTGTGTCGGGAGCAACACAGTAAAACAGCTCATGGAGAACCCTGGTTTGGAATGGATTTTGAAGCAACAGTCTGGACAGAAATTAGTGGTGCATTACTTAGATGACTTTTTGTTTGCTGGTAGGACAGGTAGCAATACATGTGATGAACTTATGTCAATGTTTGTGGGGCTTATGCTGATGATAAAACAGTGTGGCCTTCAACTTCCCTGACCTTTTTGGGTTTTGAGTTAGATTCAGTTGAAATGATGATAAGAATCCCAGTTGATAAGTTAAATAGTTTAAAGGATTTGATCAACAGTTTTTTGTCAAGAAAGAAGGCTACTCTAAAGGAATTTCAGGCTCTTGCAGGTTTGTTAAACTTTTGTTTTGTTTGCGTGCCATTCCGTCAGGTCGGACTTTCACTAGGCGTATTTATGACATCATGCAAGGGGTCTGTAAACCACATCACTTTATCAGGGTTTCTTTGGCAGTTAAGGAGGACTTGGATGTGTGGTTTACATTTTTAGATTTGTTCAATGGCTGCTGTCACTTTCCACAAATCGACTGGGTAGATGATGATCAACTCCAATTATTTACTGACAGTGCAGGGAATTCAAAGATAGGTTGAGGTGCTTTCTTTAGGAATCATTGGTTGTTTTTCAAGTGTCCAAGTGATTTGGCTGGTACTGAAGTAATCAGGGATATCACATTTCTTGAACTTGTTCCAATTGTTTTGGCAAATCATGCTTGGGGAAGTCAGTTATTCAGCAGGAAAATAGTTTTCCATGTAGACAACGAGGCCTTAGTAACAATTTTGAAAAAAAAAACTAAGTCTAAGCGTGTTTTGTGCTTAATTCGTCCCTTGGTACTTCATTCCATGTTAAACAATATACAGTTCAAGGCTTGTCATATTTTAGGTGTTCATAATGAGGTTGCTGATGCTCTATCTCGTTGTCAGTTTCAGCGTTTTCGGTCACTTGTACTTCAGGCGGACTTGGAGCCAGCATCAATTCCAGAGTCCTTTTGAAACGTCATCTCCAGACTGAATTTGACAGATTAGTTCAGAGTTCAATTTCAACAAATACAAGACTTGCTTATCAGACAGGTTTAGTTGAATTTGATCGTTTCAGGTTATCTTGTGGGTTACATCCGATTTGGCCTCCTGATGAAAAACAGATTATAGAATTTGTAGCTAGTTGTTCATTAAAGGGTCTGTCATCTGCTCCTGTAAGGACCTATCTCTCAGGTATAAGCTTTAAATGTAAACTTGATGGTAACCGAGTTTCACCCAAAACTTTGTAATCAAAAAGATGGTGGTAGGCATGTAAAGACTGCAAAGTTCAGTAGATGCTAGATTGCAAATTACACCAGAATTTTGGGGGAAAATATTGAATGTACTCCCAATTGTTTGTAAATCATCCCATGAAACTACATTGTTTTCAGCAGTTTTTTCATGCTCATTTTTTGGCCTATTTAGGGTTGGGGGTTGGTGTTAGATAGTAAGAAAAGCAGTAGTTCTCATGCCTTGGATGCTTGCAGCATCCAATTCTCTCGGGACAATTCAGATGTAAAAATTTATTTGTCTCATTCTAAAACTGACAGTTTGGAAAAGGGGTTGTTTTGGTTCTACCTGCAGTTGAGGGAAAGATATGTCCAGTCAAGCTACTAAAACAATATTCAGTTCAATGTCCCGTGACTAAAAGTCCTTTTTTCTGTCACTTCGACAAGTCACCATTAACACGTTATCAATTCAATGCCATTTTGAAAAAGTCTTTGTCGTGCATTGGGGTAGACAATAATAAGTACAAGTCACACTCCTTTAGGATAGGTGGTGCCACAACAGCTTCTATTAACGGCATGTCAGATGATCAAATTCAAGAATTGGGTCGTTGGGGATCAAAAGCTTACAAGAGATATATAAGAATACCAACCTCAAATTTGATTAATGGCTAAAGATTCAATTGGTTGTATTACTTCTAGCACCTCATACAGAATAGCTTGATAGGTTTTCTAATACCAGTCTGATAAATGTTATTTTAAATATATTCATTTTAGTTTACATATATTTCAGAAGGTATAAGAATATGGATTGTTGGATCGTCAATTATATGGCATGCTTTTGGTTATGCTAGACAAAATGGGGGGTCCAGTCTTGGGTTATCCACATTAAAGGCTGAAATCTGGTCGCAGGGAAAAGGCGGCATGAGATGGCGACATCTCCTCCCTAAAATCAAATTAATGTTAAATTATGAAGATCCCCCATATTATCTAGTTTTACTTTGTGGGGGCAACGACATTGGGCAAATTCCATCTGTGTTTTGCGTCACAGCATAAATGATTCTTTAGATTCAATTTCGGTTTTGCTAAAATTATTTGGTCTCAGATATTACCTAGATTGATGTGGCGCAATGCTAAGAACAACCAGGCGCTTAATAAAGCAAGGGTTCGAGTAAACAGCTTTGTTGCAAAGAAACTTCTGGCACATCAATGTGGATATATTCGTTACCCAGATTTCACTTCGGTTGATCATACTTTGCTTAAAGAGGATGGGGTGCACTTGTCACAGCAAGGCAATAAGATATTTGTTGAAACTTTGAGGAAAGCTTTGCACAGATTTATAATGTCAGGGGTGGGCGTTTTTCCTGCTGAAAATGGCAATGACACTCTTATTTCACTGACTAAATAATGTAAATCACACTTAAATAGACACTAATGTAGCTAATGTGATTGTTTTATACTCATTTGTCTTGGTATGCAATGTTTAATTTATGTGCTTTGCCTTTCTTTAGAAAGGGGTGGGGGGATGGGGGTGGGTGGGGGTGGGTGGGTGAGGGGGCATTTTAGTCATAAGCGTTCAGCTACCGCCATTGTGGCGGTGGACACATAGTGTCCATTTTGCGCAATCTTTAGCTGAACTTAAATAGGGTAATATTTAGTGAGCATCTGTTCCCAGGGCTCGCTACATTACAATTGTATATAATTATTTTTAATGTGTGTGAAATTTCAATTAGCTTATTTGTGTCAGACTGTTGAAACATTTGCAATGTATTATTTGCCAGTAAGTTGTTTAACAGATTTATTTGTATATTTGCCTATTTCATATTCATTTCTATATTTGCCTATTTCTTGAATTTTCATTTACATGTATTTGCCATTTGCCATTTAGGTTGCCAAAATTGCCCAATGTATTTTAGTCGGTAACCTTGGTTACGTTTGTAACCAGTAACTAACTGTAATTGCTTATTACTGAAAATTGTAGTGCTGCCATGGCCATTTTTCGCCATTAAACTTTAAGAAATTTATATCTGTGTGGTTTTCCTTAATACGAGGGGCGTTCAATAAATAATGTCATAAGCTTCATTACATACAACATAGTAGTCATATGACATAAAGCTTGACTTTCCCTCATTATTGAATCTTTAATGAATTTTTAACAGTTTATGTGACCACTTTTCATCACATAGTTTTATCGTGAGAAGCTGGGAAACAAGGGCTATTCGAGACACTGCATTATAAATGAATGGTAAAGAATCAGTAAACAAGAGTGAAAATAAAAGCAACATTAAAGCTGCTGTAAAACTTGTTAAAATCCCAAAGAAATATTCACTGAAATATGTGACATTTACAGCAACCGATGCCTGTTTTAAAGACAAATTAGCAGGTGGATTTCAAAGATAAAAATTTATATAATGGGCATCAAAAATGGGTACCCTCTTTGCCAACAAAAATTATAACAACTTATGTACTGTTTGCCAAATTTCAACAAATAATATTTGATGTTGTATGATTGACTCTGAGACACATAGCAAATTTGATAGACATCATATCGGGAGTAGTTTACACTGTTTTTAAGAAACGTTTGACAGTAATTAAGCTTGGTACTCTAAGGTCACCCTGTATTTTGAAAAATTAGTGAAAACGACAGCGTGTACAAAAGTCTTAACAATTATTTTAAAATATCAGTAATTGTAATAATCCACGTTTGTTTTATATTCAAACAGATATTTGAACATGAATCTATTGCTTAAAACCATTAAAACAAAATTTACCATAAGATGTACTTGATAAAAACGGCGAAGGTCTGTCAAGAACAAAGGTATGCAAGAGCACAAAAACAGATTTATATGCAATTTTCTTAAATATTAGTGGTATTATTGTTCAAATTCGTATTCGGGGAGACAGTTTAATATCTGGAGGTGACTAGAAAGCAGCTTTTTTGCAAAGAAATCGAAAGGTCTATCAGAGAAAGGACGCAGAATCAGGAATCACTACATTGAATTTCTTCATGACAGCGTTTAAATCCGCATGCCCTAAAGAGTTAAGGGGTTTACGGGATAAACAGAAAGTTAATGTTTTTCACATTAACAATATTTGCCAGATCTTTGACCTTTTGACTTGTTTCTATTTACAAACTTGAATAAAACACCTTTCAGAAGGAAAAAACAAGTCCAGGAAATCATTGGATCTGCCATTTTCCAGTATACTAAGGGTCATACCCAAAAATGAGTTCTAAAAACAATCGGAAAATGGATTTAAAATGTTACAGACATGTGTTTGAATTAAAATAGATTAATAAGTAAAATCTTGAAGACTAAATCATTGAAAAGCGTCGTTTGCTTCTTTCTGAGCCCCAATGACATTATTTATTGAAATCCCCTCGTAATTCGATTTAATTGCTGAGAATTAAATCGCGTTATTAGAGAGGCCAATATTTGGGGTTATTGGGTCATAAGTATTTCCCTGTTCTATCAACTTTCGGTATTTTAGTCTTACCCTTGGGACTTCCTTTCCGTTAGAGAACCAAGGAAAGCAGAAGCATCCTGCATCTCAAGTTGTAAATTTGTTTATTTTTCATACTATGTTAAAAAATTCCCACCCACCAACACCCTTTAAGTATTGTTAGATTATATATAAATAAGTGTCTATTTGGTGTCATTTTGCTGCTGCTCGAATTTTTCTATTTTCAGCCTTGTACATCTCTTAGTTTAATACCTAACTTCGTTATGGCGCACTGCATGGCTGTAACCTTCGATGGCTGTTGCTGTATCCATTACTGTACCAGCACCAATGAAGTTACAATTCCTAAGATCCGTTCCACAATCTGTCGTTGGACTTGAAGAGTGATTTGTATGTTTAGTGAGTATCTGACCCCAGGGCTAACTATTGCCTTGCATGTGAATGATTTTCGTACGATTCCCGATTTGTATATAATGGATAGAATAAGACTACGCAATCTTTAGCTGAACTTAAATAGGGTTATATTTAGTGAGCATCTGATCCCAGGGCTCGCTACATTACAACTGTACAAAATTATTATCAATATGTGTGAAATTTCAATTTGCTTATTTGTGTCAGACTGGATGAAACATTTGCAATGTATTATTTGCCAGTAAGTTGTTTAACAGATTCATTTGTATATTTGCCTATTTCATATTCATTTCTATATTTGCCTATTTCTTGTAGATTTTCATTTACATGTATTTACCATTTGCCATTTGGGTTGCCAAAATCGTCCAATGTATTTGGATCGATAACCTTGGTTACGGTTGTAACCAGTAACTAACTGTAATTGCTTATTACTGAAAATTGTAGTGCTGCCATGGCCATTATTCGCCATTAAACTTTCAAAAATTTATATCTGTGTGGTTTTCTCTAATAACAGGTATACATACATCTGTACAGTATATGAATAATCTCTTATATTTCGGTAATTTTTATGAATACTTATTTTTTCTATGAAGCAATGTAGAGGAATGCAGTTGCATTTACATCACAATTAATTTTTCCTGTATTTTTCTAATACATGAAAGTTCATTTTGACGAATTAGACACAGTCAAGAAACAAGCTATCATTTAAAACTTCAAGTAAAAAATAGCATTATAAGACACGAAGATAAAGCAATGGAATAAAGATTAAAAACATAAATTCTATAAAGCACATGTACATGATTGTTTTCATCCTGAGGAATATACTATTAATATAAGAATGAAACGGGAAAACAACAACAAATATTAACTAGTACTAATTGTAACGGGAACCGTTACAGATGTTCCCCAAACGCTCCCCAACTCCCTTTTGGTGCCATATTCCCTATAAGCTTCATTAAATAAGACAAACTCTGCGCATTTTTGACTTTAACAACGTTTTCCCAAAAGGATACCAATTATATTCATATTTTAGCATTCCACCCAAGCGCATGTACGTGAATGCATGTGCGTTATGACCATATCATCTTGTCTACACTATCTATATATTTAAATATACTATATATTAAAGCATTCAGTCCAAAAGAAATAAAAATCACTCATTCAAGTGTATTTTTAATTATACTCGTTCTAAATGCATGCACGTGCGTGCACGTGCATGATGACCATACTTTCTTGTAGGAGTCCTTTACATCTATCTCTGTTCAAAATCCCATCCGGTTTGGTTGAAAAACAAGAGAGTTATAGCCATTTCAATTTTCAGCCAATCAGATTGCAGCACACGTGCATGCGTGTGATTTCATGAATATTTTTCTATACCATATTGTAGGTTATCCTAATGCATGACTATTTTAAATTTCAAAGAATTTCGTCAAAAAAACAAAGGAGATATAGCCATTTAAAGTTTCAGCCAATCAGATTACAGCACGTGCACATGCGCATGCTTTCATGAAAATTCTTTTATACCATGCTGTAGATATTCATAATGTAGGACTATGTTCAAAATTTCAAAGGATTATGACAAGAAACAAGAAAGATATTGAGACTTTAGTTTCAGCCAATCAGAGCGAAGCGCACGTGCATGCGCGTGAGATCTTGCTATTTTGACCATGCTATCTTGTCTATACTTCTAATGTATCCTTACATTATGAGTTTCAAAAAATTTCATCAAAAAATAGAAAAGTTACTACAATATCCATTATATTGGTCATTTCACGTGTTGCACGTGCACGCTCTTGCAAGCACGTGTGCGCAAAATGACCTTGATTCCGCAAATCTACATAACATGTCTACTGACCCTAAAAAGGTTTTACCTACATCGGACGAACAGTTTACAAGATCACTCCCGGACAAAAAAGTACCCAGGAAGAAGAAGAAGAAGAAAAATAATAATAATAAGAAACAGAGTAAAATTAATATGTTCCCCAACTTCGTTTGGGGAACATAACAAGACTTTGCATCAAACTACAAAAACACCTATAAAAACTTTGAGAGATATAACAAATACAGCTTCTAGGAATAAATTAGGACATTTCAAATAAATGAAACTGACAAAAATGATATGGTTTTCTCTGACATTGCCTTAAATAAACAAAAGTAAGTTATTCAATATAATACTAAAGGTAAAAATAGTAAAAGAAAAAAACAGCACTTTTAAACTTTTCTCTATATATACATTTCAAAACACATGCACTATAAAAACTTACACTCAATAAACTTAATTGGCACTATTAAATGTACAATACATACATATTGGCACATCCAAAAATAAGATTTTTGAATGTCCTTTTCCTGGTATTTAAACCTGTTTATACATCAGGATATGGTAAGTCTTTGTAATAAGTTGATAATCACAATTGAATAGGAGGGAATCATGAATTGAAAAGAAGAAGCGGTTGTTCTATATATCAGGATATAGTAAGTCTTTATAAATAAGTTAATAATAACAGTCGAAAAGGGAGGGAATCATTGAATCATAAGGAAGAAGCAAGCCATTGCTGTGAAATCCACTTAAGAATCCTCAGGTGTGTTGGTTTTCCTGGCCTGGTACATCTTCTTATTGCACTTGTTCAGCTTGATCCGCACTGTCTTCTTGATTTCCTCGTCCGACACTTTCCACTGGCTCTCGGTGTAATCTACAAAGTAATTGACATATATGAATAAATAATAATAAAATAAATTAACAACAGTCCCACAATACTAATGCACTCCTGCAAACAGACAATAGCAAACTTCACGATTAATTTAATATATTGTTTAAATCACTACTGTTGTTTTAGAAAAAATTGTTTCTAATTTAAAAACAAAATTTTAACTTTCACTCAGAGATTCTGTATGTTGGTCTGTGTTGTGAAGTAGGGACACCAACAGAAGTGACCATCAGAAGGGACGCGTGGGACATGGAGGACATGATAAATGAAAACACATCTAAAATTAATTTCAAAAGATGTAGATATAAGAAGAAAAATGTTAAGCGGTAGGTACATGTATAGAGAAGGATTTAGTTTAAAACATCTGACAGAGATTACATGGAGTTGCTTTGTAAACGTCATTTTTAATAAATGACATTTCTCAGTTGAGGGACTATGCTTCATTAAATCTTTACATTGTTTTCATAGATGACACGGATACAAAACCTGGATAAGTTAGACTACAGCTTCTTACACGTTCTGTTTATGATTTCTTGACATCAGCATTCATTCCTTTAAATGATCGAATTTACATTTCTAGCTTCTTTCTGAGGCAGTTTTTTGTTGAAAAGGAGTCTAGTTGTATGATGTATCAAAATGTTCAGGAACATGGTCCATGCTTCTGTGGACATACATATGGAGGTACTGATGTTGATAAAGCATTTTGCTTTACCTGCAAATATTGGCCCCCTGATACAAATGACTGGATTGAAAGATACCTCAGACACAAATGGCCTCCTGCTAGTGTTCTTAAAGATATCTTAAACAATAATTACCTCTGTGTGGCTATTTGAAGTAAACAAACTAGCGTTGGGGATATATTAGATTGTAGATTTTCCTTAATTTCTCTTGCAGAACAAAGACTAGTGTATTCCATGAATCATATTCAATTTATGTGTTATGGAATTCTCAAAATATTTCTCAAGGAAGTGATCAATGAGAACGTAGAGGAACCATTACTGTGTTTTAACTTCATGAAGACTACAATGTTCTGGTTAATACAAGTTGGACATTTGAGGTGGTGTCCTACCAATCTACTGGAATGCTATTGGATGGGTTTTAAATATCTCATTCTGAGTGTATAGCGTGGTAAATTCGCTAATTTCTTTATTCCACGGAACAATTTGTTTATAAATAAGATTGTCGGCATTGCACGTGATTCTTTATTAGATCAACTTTACTGGTATTACAGAATGGGCGTGTCCTGCCTACTGCTTAGTTCTACACTCAGATCTATCCTAGAACCAGCCCTCAGCGGTCCATGTGAGATTCAATTAACTACAGGGATATGTCAAGCAATGGGATGTGCATGTAAAGAATTGCGTACGCTAGCTAGATGAATTAAAATTCATTCAAATAAATACACGTCATTCCTTTATATTTTTAAAATCTGTTGACACTTTGTTAAATTCGTCACTGTCAGCATACAAATCCTTAACATTACAGTGGTATACAGCTGATGGTCTTGCACTGACCACTTTTATTATTGTAAAGTATTCTACACATTCTAAAAAAAAAAGACATGAACAAAACGGGGAAAATGCTGTACAACATGTTGAAATTGTCGTCAAAGATAGGAACCATCTCACATTCACTGTATTTAGCATTGTTTTACTATAGGACAGGGAGATACAATAAAGCACTTGATGTTTCTAAACTGATGAAACAAAGACTATCAAAAGACTTTATTTTGTATTACAACAAACCGGTACGTAGACAGACAGAGATATAGTGAAGAAATAAGTAATTTGTCTATGTCAAGAAAAATGAAAGCCGCCTGGGTTGTGGATATTACGTTTTATCATGGGATTCACTTTATTGAAGAATTAATATTAGAACAAGAGGAGAACAAATTAGAATCACCGGATGTGAAAGGTGTACTATATCCAGTATTTGTATTGGTAACAATGCTGTCAATTTTATAAAACTACCGCCTTGGTAATAGAACTCAGTATCTACAGTCACTGACAGACCTTCACACTATGCTCCTGTACGATGATGGAAGATATGTACCACCAATTCACAGACAAATATCCTGGCAGATACTAGGGATCTGTCAGCAAGTTGTTGGAGACTTAAACGGTGCTTTACAATCCTACCAAGAATCGCTGAAACAGGAACCAGGACACGGAATACAAAGGGCAACACATGCAAGAATTTACAATATACGGCATCAACTAAGTAAAAATCGACGAGTATGATATAAACTCCTGTTATCGTTTACTTTTTCTTATATCAAAGATGGAGAAAACGGTAAAATGAAAAAAAAATATGAGTTATAAAGAAAAGTTCTTGTGAAAATTCATTTAACAACTCTGACCGGATAAAGAACTTGGACTACCTGCCAATGTCGAAGAACCTGCTTCAGCACTTCAACACAAATGGAATAACCTTCCCCCAAAATGACCTGGTACAGTTTCTGTTTCACAGTGGTGGTTGATTTGCTGTGTGGCCCTATGTAGGGTTTGACCCTTATTTTGGAGAATTTGTTCTTCTCTGACTGTACAAAGGTTTTCGAATAAATTCTTTAAAATCAATTCCTAAATGTTTTTCAATCGTTTGATTCATTCCTGACCTCATTATTAAAAAATTTATTCTGTTTTATTTTGCATGTTTTTGAAAAAAAATTATGAACATTTGATGCCGTATTTTGTATCTTCGATAATTTATAATTTCAATTGTATGATTAATTTTCCTATGCTGAATTTACAGGACTAGATATGGGCAATTGGTCCCGAACGAAAATAATACAGAATCAGTTGAAATTTAGTTAAAGGCGGAAACATGGATACTTAAAAAAGCAAAAAGCCCAATGTAGTTTTTAAGTAAACACATGCTTTTGATTAATTTTTCTTATGTGTCTACAAGATCCCGTGAATTATCTATGTCCCAATTATTGTGAAATGAATCTATTAGTAATGAACATCTTGGAAAATTATGATCGGACACACGGTTTCTTTTGTTAATTTCATGTTAGACATTCAAATGTATTTTGATTATTTGTGCCATTTCCAGAAGAGTATTTACAATTTACGCGACTTATTTTCAACATTGTTCATATAAATTTGTTTGATTTGTCATTGCTTTTTTGCTGCTGTTTAATAAATTTATTTACCTCACCCTTTGTTCTCATTTGAATGTTACTTGTAGCTGTCCAATAAATTGAATCTTAATTGACACCTATCGTTAACTTATTGAGCGGTGTGCAGGGTAATAAAAAAGATTAACAAAAGATGACATCAGAAATGTTTCAATAATTAATAATACGTTGTCGATATATCTAAATGACCACAGAAGTCTCTTTTTTTTATTCGCACGCAAACTTCTTGAATACATTCTGATTTGTCGAATGAAACATGTGATAATTACAATAGTAATCAAGCTTGAAAGTCCACCCAAACAATACAAATCAGTAGCAAAGTAAACACAGGTCTCTAAACATAAGAGGCGGGACCAGGTGCCAGGGAGGAGTGAGAATCCCCTTTTGACCGGTTATATCTGCAGTGCACTTCCTGTCATGATTGGGAAATAATGGACTAACAATAAGTAGAAAAACGCCATTCAGCACTTAAGGGTGTATAGACTCAGATTTAAAGTTATTTAGTTTCTAAAATTTTCTGTATAATATTAAGATTTATACGTGATAGCATTTCAAACGAAAATATATTAAAAATAATATTTCATCTAAAAGTTATTGAACTTAATATTACTATACACAACATAATTGCCATTTTTCTTAATCATTAAGAATAAAATCAAACTTAGTGTAAGTTTATGGATGTGTCAATCAAACCCATCCAAAGATATGAAGTTTTGATAACTTTTAGATTAAATAATATTTCAATATCTTTTCGCTTGAAATGCTTTTTCCACATATAAGTCGTGCTATTACACAGAAATTTTAGAAAATATTACGGTAGGATTCTTGTCATATTTCTTGTATTTAAAAATTAATGAAATTTTTACAGAATCAAGGTGACAATATTACTACATGTAACTGATAATATCAATGAGATTGAATTTGACCGTTCTGTATTAGAGGCAAGGTCAGATTTAGGTCATTAACTTTTCCCTGAAAATTAAGAATAAAAAATTACTGTTGCCAATCATGCAAGTCAAAAATCAGAAGAAGAAAAATTAACAATAATTTTTGATTTCGCAAATAACAATATGAAAATGTAACTAAACTTACAAGTTTCATTTTAATATTATAAGTTTTTATGTGATTTATAATGATCAAGAATTGTACCATTCCTATATTCTATGTATAGTTTTACCTTAAGAATGCAGTATACTTTAAAATTATAAACCCAGCCAATCATTACCGGTAGTTAGCGATTGGTAATTTCAAATATGCACAGAAAATTAAAAAAAAAAAAAAAAAATCAGTAAGTAAATCAAATGGAAATCGGAACAAAAAATGAAAGGAAATTAAAATAAAGAAGTCTTCATATTCCAATAAATGCTGAAATTGGCGAAGAACGCAAAGAAGTAATTAGAAGCTAAAAAGTTATTAGAAAAACACGATGTTTTTAATTTTTGACGCCTATTCGCTCTTGTAAAAATTCAAAATATGGAATGAGAAAAAAATGGTCGTTGAAGATTGTTGAAAAGGAAAGGAATCGAAGATACGGAATATAGATATATGAAAACGGAAGAAAAAATAATTTGAAATAAGAAACAACTGATTAATCAGAGTTGTTTTTTCTCCTTCTGTCCGGATCATTGAAAAAAAAAAACAAGATATCAGAAGGAGGAAAACAGACAGCCCTATTTAGAAAATTAAGACTTTTTTTTTTGGCAAAAAATGCTTAATAAAATATCTCCTCTGATATTATTGATTTAACTATTTTCAGTACACTTTTCTTCATTTGTAAATTAAAGTTAATTTAAGTAATTTTTAATAATACTTAAGGGGAAATTATTTCATTTTTTTCGGTGGGGAGAGGGGATAAGCACTTAGGACCATTGAACAGGGAGGGATCGTTTTCGTGCCAACACATACTGCGACGCCACTGGCACTTGATATGTTTATCTTTAAGTTCTTTTCATAATTGAAAATTCCACCTTACAACATTATACATGTTATAATTAAAATATGGGTGCTTTTTTTATTTATGAAAAGAAAAGCTAAAACCGTTAATTGACTGTGTGCGACACGAGACCTCCTGTATATACGGACTCATCCGAAGGACCAGAAAAATAGAAGTAGGAAGGCTTATGATTAAGTTTACATATAAGAGTTTTTTTGATAAAAATATAGCTACATCTTAAGAAATACGATTTCGGGAGAGAAAGACAGAAATTTCTTTTTTTTTCTTTCCTTTCTTTGCAATAGGAATAGGAATCAACAGCAATATATTCCTATTATTCAGTCAAAAAAAGAAGAAAACACATTCTCTTTTCTAGCACATGCTTTTGAGATTTTCACTAGAAAGCTATGATTCAGAAATTGACAACGATTACCAATTACTATTCATGATTATTTTTTAGGTAAATTTTCTATTTTTATATGAAAGAAAAGAGTGAAAAAATTGAAAACTTGTAATGCACATAATATTTTTTTGTTTTAATTTCTTTTTTATGTTCCAATCATTCTCACACATAGGTCCACTTTTCCCCTATCTACCAACCTGGGTATAGACTATACCAAGTAACTAATTATCTCATCTGGTCAAATTCCCGTTTTGCACACATTTTTATACGCCTGAAATCCAAATGTGTGAAAAATGGAAACAAACCATAGATTGATGCACGTGTTTGAAATATGTGAAACGTGTTTCTGACAATTAACGCTTGTCGGTGGGTTAAATTGAAAATACGGCATGTACGAATTTCAAACAGTGATTAACAGAAACTTGATTTGGACGGATTTTTAAAAATATTTTTTATAATGGTTTTCAGATGAATCAGCATATCCATGGATGTTTTGGATTATTATGTTCTGCGGACAGAATGCCCAAACATTTCTCTTTTATATCAATTTTATTTTTCGCCGCTGCAAGATATCTTTACTCCCTGATATACAGTGTATAGGAGAATACACCCAGTACCAATGAAGGGCTTCATCAATATTTGTGTCAAAAAATTAATTTCCACTGGAGAAAAGGGGAAGATCGAAAACCATTTAAAACAAACATTCAATGATTATACATTTACTTTCCATTATAAAGTTATGTGTTTTGTTATGCCCTGTTCACACGACAAGTTTAATTCGCAGTAAATTAATGCGAAGTAAACTAATGCGAATCAAACTAATGCGAATTAAATTGCGTTCACACGACAGCTAATGCGAAGTAAACTAATGCGAATTAAAATTTTACTTCGACAGTCAGGCGTGAGGAAGGCTATTATGACGTCATTTGCAAATCACGTCACCTTATGCATAAGCAGATGCATTTGACATGTCACAGTGTCTGGAGACATATTTTAGTGATTAACACATTTTTTCTTATACCCCCATTCATACGACATGATTTGCATACCTTAATATAATTGCATTTACCGCCATGTGCGGTAAATGCCAGTTATCGAAGAAGAATAGCCTAAGCGCGATAACTCCCCTGACCTCAACCAAATTTCCAAAATAGCCCCAAGCCTTAAATGCGCTTGCGCACACATCCTCTTCGCTCGACGATTTTGATCAGACAGCATCAACAGAAAAATCACCTCCAAGTTGCAACCCATTACGTGGATTACTATATTGTACAGGTATCGTTCCACCGGTCATCGGTATGTATTAAACATCTAGTGAAGCATTGGAAGCGAATTGGGCGTTTCCCTTGCCTCAGCACTTAAGATGTGAGCAGATTTTGCTGGATCAATATTCATCATCACCATCCGTTAATGGCGGCATGCCAAACGTTAAACAAAAGGGCTTTAACTCTACATATAATTTGATCATTCATAATTAGTAAACGATGTTAATAACTTACAATCTCAGATTCAAACAAACAAAAAAAAAAAAAAAACATTAATAGTAAAAATTTATAAATATATAAGCAATTAATAATGATAATAATAAATTATGTATATGTTAAACACAAGTTACACAGTTGTTTGTTTTATAGAAACATGCTCCGTGCAAAAAGGACTACAAAGTCTCCATATGCCAGGCCCGGCCGAGCTCCAGCTGCCACCAAAAAGGCCAAAGCATCCAGGCCTCCAAGCACCGTGACTCAACCGAACCAGGTCACCACTGCTACAAGCACCGTGACTCAACCGAACCAGGTCACTCCTGACGCCATACCTCTAGCCTTATCAAACCAGCCTACAACTTCCTCAGGAATAGACATCCCTGACCCCTTAGAGTTTGAGGCATCGCCAACAATGCTTTCTACAGGTACTTCAGGCAGCACTAATACATTATCTAATTCAAGTGCAACAACACCAAATTCATTATGTAGCGTTTCAGACGCATTGGGCGTCCATGTCCCAGACAACCTGAGACAAAACATATATGATAATGCATTCATTCACTTGCATAAATTACTTCCTCTCAAACCAAATGACGAGCCCCAGCAACAGCTCGCATTTGTTGCTGGCGAATTAGTGCTAAAGGCTAAGCATAAAGAAATCAAAATAACTTCAATTGAAACATGGACAAATGCTTTCCTCATTTTCAGCAGCATTTACTTGACTAAGTTCCCTGAACACATTCAATCAATCCTTAAATACATTAACATCATACGCACTGCTGCACAGCGATCATCAAACTTAAACTGGCTCAATTATGACATACAGTTTAGACTAAAGCGCTCCAGGAACCATACTCTCGACTGGGGGTGTGTCGACGCAGAATTATGGCTCTTGTATGTGTCTCATGGCCACAACACTCTATCACAGCAAACCCCAAATTATACAACTAAATCGCCAAAATGCTTTGACTTCAATTACAAAGGCACATGCGGAAGACCATACTGCACTTATCAACATGCTTGCATTAAATGCTCCAATAATCACCCACTCATAAACTGCCGCTGGCACAACAGTCAGGCATTTCGCACAGAAAACTTTCGCCCATCCCAAGCCGAACATCCCCGCCAGCCCCCAAGCAGATTTCAGAGTAGAGGGTTCCCCCCAAACCAACCAAGGCCTCTGGGACTTGGCCCCAACCCCAGTCAACGTTAACATCCTAAAATCAATGCTAAAAGACTACCCCTTGCAACATATTGCTCATGAATTAATCAATGGTTTTCAATATGGTTTCAACATTTGTTATTCGGGTATACGGGAATATCAAAAATCTAAAAACATGAAATCTGCACAAACAAATTCACAGCAGCTCCAAGAAAAAATTGATCAAGAGGTTAAATTAGGTAGAGTAGCTGGGCCGTTCAAGAATATCCCCATGTCAAATATCAAGTGTAGCCCAATAGGCATTGTTCCCAAAAAGCAAGGGGGGTGGCGTATGATTTGTAACTTATCTGCACCAGAGGGAAATAGTGTTAATGACTTTATAGACCCAGATCTCTGCACCGTTCATTATACATCATTTGACTCGACAGTAAGAATGATAAAAGAACTAGGCAAGGGAGCTTTGTTGGGGAAAAAAGACATTTCTAGTGCATTCAGACTCCTTCCTATTCGCCCCGAGGATTTTTCCTTGCTTGGTTTTTATTTTAACAACTATTATTTCGATAAGTGCCTCCCATTCGGTTGCTCTATAGCATGTGCTACATTTGAAAAATTTGCAACAGCCCTCCATTGGATTGTTCAAGATCGAGCCAATATTGACACATTAGTACACTACCTTGATGATTTCCTTTTTGCAGGCCCTGCAAACACCCTTGTGTGCAAAAACCTCAAGCAAATATTTGACATAACTTGTGAAACGCTCGGCGTTCCTCTGTCAGAGGAAAAAACTGAAGGTCCTACAACTTGTTTAACATTTCTAGGGTTAGGGATTAATACCATCACCCAAACTATATTTGTCCCTAAAGATAAAGTCGACGCCCTTAAAGCCCAACTTCAAAACGTTGCCTCGCGTTGCAAAATTACTCTTAAAGAAATGCAATCATTAGTTGGATCTTTGGCATTTATTTCTAAGGCAATACCTGCAGGGAGAGCCTTTTGTAGGCGATTTTATGACAGCCTATCACAGGGATACAAACAACACCATTATATCACTATCTCAAGGGCACTTCGCGAAGATGTAGATATATGGCTCGAGTTCCTGTCCGACTTTAATGGCACAACTGTATTCCCAGATATTCACTGGTCACATAAAGAGACTATTCACATATCCTCTGATAGCTCTGGTTCACTTGGGTGCGGGGTCATATTTGGTACACAATGGTCCTACCTACAATGGCCCTCAGAATGGTCACAACACGATTGTAGAGATCTGACTTATCTGGAGCTAGTCCCAGTCGCCCTTGCAATATACATATGGGGCCACAAACTACAAGGCAGAAAAATAATCTTGCATATTGATAACATGGCTGTTGTCGAGATAATCAACCAAAAAACATCAAAGTCACCAAGAGTTATGTCCCTCCTCAGGCCTTTTCTTTATAAAATATTAAAATACAATATCCAAGTCCGCTGCGAACATGTACCAGGTCATTCTAATTCTATAGCTGATGCCATATCTCGTTTTCAGTGGCAAAAGTTCAGGAAGCTGGCCCCCCATGCAGACTATTATCCCTGCCAAGTTCCTCTGGAATTCTGGAACCATTTGAGCAGGAAGTAGAACAACTACTCTCAGCATCAGTCTCTCATAACACTCAAGAAATATACCAGAAAGGTCTTGACTCATTTGCACAATTTAGAAAAAAATTTAACTTAACAGAAGTATGGCCCCCTCCCATAGACCAATTAATTAACTATATTGCTTACCTATCCTCAAAGGGGACAACATACTCTACAGCCAAAACCTACCTAGCTGGCTTAAGCTTCAACATAAAACTTGGTAATTTCCCAGACCCATGCCAATTTTTCATAGTTAAGAAAATGCTAAATGGCTTTAAACAACTAAAACATAGAAAAGATTCAAGAAGCCCGATAACATTTCCCCTATTAGTCAAGTTAATAGACTCGCTGCAACATGTGTGTCGCAATTATTATGAAAAATTACTGTTCTCCTCAGCATATGGGCTCGCATTCTTTGCTTTACTTCGAGTTGGTGAAATAACCACCACTAGGGCAAATACCCACAGTTCCCCATTATCAATAGAAAATGTATCAATATCCCAATCATCCATTCAGATCACTTTAGGGAAAACTAAAACAGATCAGCATGGCAAGGGCACAACAATGCACATTAACAGTACAAAGCACAATCAAGTCCTATTCCACAACCTGCTAGAGTACGCGACCCATAGACCATCACAAACTCAAACATCACAGTTTCTGTGCCACATGGATGGCTCACCCTTGACTTACTATCAATTCAATCAAATACTAAAGAAAGCTCTATCATTCCTCAAACTTGATATATCAACATTCAAATCCCATTCATTTCGCATAGGGGCTGCAACTTCATTGTATATGCAAGGTACTCCAGAGCAAGAAATCAAAACCATGGGTAGATGGAAATCCAACGCTTTTAAGTCATATGTTCGCCCTAATACTGTAGTCTTGTAGATAGTCAGTCTTACTAACTGTAAGCTAAGTTTGCAGGAACTCGCTGCAAAGTATGGATTGTTGGATCTTCCATCATCAGACGAGCTGAAGATTACTGCACACGTTCACCAATTGGCCAAAACTTGTCTCTGGAGCACTTAAACATAGATGTAACCTGGTCCGGATCTGGGGGACTAAAATGGGAGCAACTTGATCAACACATTGCTAGTTTGTTAAATCGCCATAATGAAATCATTCCTCAAGTTCTAATAGTTCACTGCGGTGGCAACAGTATTGGCATTCAGTCCCTTAAAAAATTACAAATAGCCATGAAATCATTATTAGCCTCCATTCATAGAAAATTACCAAACACTCTTCTTGTATGGTCAAACATACTTCCTCGCAAATACTGGCGTTACATGATTTCGAGCGAAGCTGCAGAGAAATCTAGAAAAAGAATCAATAATTCCATTGGTTGCTTTGTTGTGCAAAAGTTAAATGGGGCCCTCATTCGTTACCCAGATATTAGAATTGATCAGCCCAAATTATTCCTCGATTGTGTTCATTTATCAGATCTTGGAAATTCTATTTTTACAACTACAATTCAAACGGCATTGTCCAAGTTTCTGACTTCCAGTCAAAAGGTTTTCCCCACACTCCCATAAAACACAGTATCTGTGCATGGCTTGTAAAAGAAACACCTTCACACCATCCCATATTCATGATAGTAGTCGCAATTGCACTGAGTTGCATTGCATCCTTCCCTCTCCCCCCCCCCCCAGTTATGCTGATTGATGCTTTGATATGTTGTGTTATATTGCTTTGCCACATTATTCATTGATGATACCCTGCATATTGTTTTTGTATTGCTTTGAGAATCATTGCGTTGCATAAGACATGATGTCTTGTTTGCCAAATTGTCCGCCACTTGTTGGCGGATGGATTGCTGTCTCGAAATTCGCGCACAGCAATCCACTTGGCAGAATTTTGCAACAAGCCATCGCTGGCAACTTCTGTTTACCCTCCAGGGTTGTCAGCACCATATGGCTCCGTTTCTGCAAACCGTAGGCGCCAAATGCCAGATTGAGGATCGGCGCTTACTCATTGACACTTGCAATAATACTTGATCATTGTCCATTGTTTGATACCATTGATTTATTATGTAATAACCTATCTTAAACAAAATAAAGCCATGACAGATACTGCCATTCTGAATTGCTTATTCTTTCGAGATAATTGCATTTACCGCCATGTGCGGTAAATGCCAGTTATCGAAGAAGAATAGCCTAAGCGCGATAACTCCCCTGACCTCAACCAAATTTCCAAAATAGCCCCAAGCCTTAAATGCGCTTGCGCACACATCCTCTTCGCTCGACGATTTTGATCACCCACCCGCCCCCACCATTTTATGTAGATTAATATTCCTCATCTAATCCACACAGTTTTTTCCTTTACACCGATCATCCATAAAACTTGCTTACATATACCAGTCATCCATAAAAACTGCTTACATATATACATCACCCTATTCAGTTACGTACGCGGATATGCATAGATATAGTATTTTTATCATAGGTATGTTAGGGCATAAATATTGTGCATTCAATTATTATTAGTTTTCTCCTGTGTTTCTGCTGTTATCATTTCCGATTCCAGCGCAACATCGTCCCTCGTCATGGCTTTAGAGATCCTTCCAGGCTGCAATCCATGCCGACGAACTACAGAATTTTGCAACAAGCCATCGCTGGCAACTTCTGTTTACCCTCCAGGGTTGTCAGCACCATATGGCTCCGTTTCTGCAAACCGTAGGCGCCAAATGCCAGATTGAGGATCGGCGCTTACTCATTGACACTTGCAATAATACTTGATCATTGTCCATTGTTTGATACCATTGATTTATTATGTAATAACCTATCTTAAACAAAATAAAGCCATGACAGATACTGCCATTCTGAATTGCTTATTCTTTCGAGATAATTTACTCGTAAGTAAATTTACTCACATGTGCAATTTTGGCCGTATGAACTGATTTGCTCACATGTAAATTCTGCACAGTTGAGTAAATTTACACCTGGTCAGGACTAGGTGCAAATTAACTTTTGCATACATGTTGTCGCAAATTATTAGTTCATGTGTGTAAATTTTGTCGTATGAACATGCAGCAAATTTACTTAGTATGTATTTTGTTTTGTTTATTGCATAAATCTCCATTTTTAGCGCTGCTTCGGTTGTTAATGTATTGTTTTCTATATAATATCAGTCTGTTAACATGGTGGCTAGAAAGCAAAAGATAAAAATACTGGATTTTTATGGTCATCTTTGCTGTACTTCAAGGGCAGCTGAATGTAATTTGAGTTTTATAAGGGTAGTGCATTAAAGTCTTTAAAGGATACGCCGGGTTGTTTTAGCATAGTTCTTTCCACAAATCGCTTTTTCAACTCTGAAAACAAGGATCCACACTATATCTCCAGTCTCCTCTGAGATAAATTTGAATTTGCAAAAACGTGCGCATCTTGCACCCTTTCTAGCAAACCTATGTTTATGCCTCTAAATTATAAAAATACAACTGGAATCGCGCAAACATGTGCCCTGCAGGATCAATAAGTAGTCCCCTTACTATTCAAGTTGTCTTCATGGGAATTCTCCGGAGCTGTGATAGGAATAGGCATTACATCAATCACTCGGTAAAACGAGGTAAATTATTGACAAGCAATTTGATGAAACTAGAATATCAGCCGTCTCGTTAAAAGTCATCATTTCGTAAGTTCTATGTTCGATACAATGACCTTGTCAGCAAATATTATTTATCATTGATTCAAATGCTGACTGACGTTTGTCATACTAATTGTTAGTCCATTATTTATACACTGAATTGACGACGGATTTTTCCGTTATTTCCTGATCATGACAAGGAGCACACGTACGGCGGGTGTGACCGGTCATTAGGTGATGCTTACTCCTCCATGGCACCTGATCCCATCTCTGATGTTTTGGAAGTCCGTGTCTGCTCTGCTCTTATTTAGTATTCTTTTATGGACTTCGAGATTGAATAGTGTTCGTTATCTCCATATCCTTCTTCGGTTCCATTTTAGATTGACTTTCTTCTACCTTTCTTTGTTTTTAAACCAAGGCAAGCTACTGACTTATAAATTAATGCTACAGGAATTTCAACAAGGATGTTGAAATTAAGCATTTTTAAGCATTTTCAAATATTCTCGATCCTTGGCACCTGATCCCACCATGCATTTCAACAGAGGGATTCGCGTTTATTTCCTATTCACATGTTTGTTTTGTTTGAATTTTTTACAAACCGATTGTCCATTTCATTCTCCTGGAAAAACATATTATATTCAAGCTGAAACTTCATAATTACCTCGCAAACCTTGATATACTATTGATTTCCAAATACCGACAAGATTTCCAGTCGTGCTTTACTCTGCTGAAGACGCCATACAGTAGATGGCTACAGCCATCTATTTCTGAACTCTCAACGGCTCTTTTAAATTCTTTGGGGACCGAAGCCAACGCATTTTCCAATTTTAAAGAATGATTTCGATTAATTTTCCTTTTTTTGTGTGTAAATTTTTCCTAAAAGTTTGTTGTTTTTCATACCAAAAAAAAAAATTGATCGGACTTCCCCCTACTTTCTTGAGGAACATTCAAAAGTTAGTCTTATACCGAAATATTAAGAAAATGACCTTTTTCTATAAGGTTCCACAATTCTGAATCTGTAGATCACCTTATTTCATATGAAAATATAATGATTTACTTACAGTACATAAATCTTCTGAACGGATAGCAAATTAACTTTTATCAATATATTGTGTAATATAATGTGTATATTTACTTATATGTAAATTTGCACACATATGCAAAGTTTCGTCGTATGAATGGGGTATTAGTTTTTCACTTTAAAATAGATAGCACAAGTACTTAAAGCTGACCACCGACATGACACATTTGACTTAATTTTGCCATTACGCATGCCCCAAAATTTAATTCGAATTAAGCTTCGCTTAGCGTTCACACGGAGCGGATGCGAAGTAATTTAATGCGCAGTAAACTAATGCGAAATAAACTAATATGCATTAAATTCTCCGTGTGAACGCTAAGCGAAGCTAATTCCCATAAACTTACGTTTAATTCGAATTAAACTCTCCGTGTGAATAGGGCATTAATTTTGACTTTGATATAATTCGCCTTATTCATTATTAAATGATAATTAGCTTAAGCGACAAACAGCAACTTAATAAAGAGAGTGTATTAGTCATATCAGTGGAGAAATTTTGATCCCTATTTTTTTTTCGGCTAGTTTATGTATTTTTTTCCTAAAGGGGGATCCTTCAAAATTTACTCCTATTATCTTACTTTTGCAGTAACAGAAAGTAAACATGTTGTAAAAGATGGGGTTATTTATTTTTTTTCTTCCGTTCAAGTATATTTATATTCTATTATATAGTATCTTCATTTTCCTTCCTTTTTATTTTCTATTTCCTTTCTTATCTTCTTCCCCCAAAGGTAACCTCTTATTTTAAGTGTAAACTTATTTAATTAATATCTAACAGTTGGAATTCAAATTGACATTGGCTTTATTTTGTCAGTGAATTTTATTGAAGCTACAATTTTCTTTTTACAAATCAACGTTGAATTTCTGTCAAAAAGGAAATGATACACCCCTTTGAGTTTGGTCTAAGTTTCTTTTACTGTTTTTTAAAGAATACTGAGTAAATCTCAGCAATATGTGTGGGTAACATTTACAAACAGTTTAAATAATGCATTGCGTCGTGGGGTCTTAAAATGGTAATTAAATGTACTGTATCTGAATAATATTATCTACATAAAACCTTTCTATTTAAAAAAAATCTAGGATTAAATAATAAAAAAATGCATCACTAGTAGCAATAAAACGCCAGTGCGCTACATTGGCTGGGTCGTGAGAGTTCATAAAGACCTCAAGGTCGTCAATAGTTATATGAAGTAACACATACAAGAAGAATTTCGAAATATTCCAAAACTATATACATGTAATTTAAGTCCATGTCCCACCAAGCTTTACACTCCACATGGAATCATTACGGTGCTTTGAAAGTTTTAAAATCGCCGTGACATCGCAGGGAAATTGCTCAAATTTCTGTAAACTTTTCACAATACAAGTAACAGCTTTTCAAAAAGCTTGCCTGACTTATGCCATCAATATTTATAGAACCTATAAGCATGATGTTATACACGTTTACATTGGGGGGAGAGGAGTTAATTATTTCACTAGAGTAAATTATGAAGATGTTGAACAAAACATCTAGCATTCATTTTAAGTTGTATGATACTCATCAGAGTAATGGAAAAAGAACACATTTTTATAAATTGTATATATTGTTTGTATCTCAAATAAAAAAAAAAAATGAAATCATGTACATGTCCCGCTGTAGATTCGAACCCGCGAAGTAAAGATGAACAACTCACTCCGGGAGTCTAAAAATGGTTTTAGAGGATGAAGTAAATAATGGAAAAAGCTAATGTAATTGATTAATGCCGGAACGCATGGCTGCATGTAAAGGTTACATTTAGATTCAACTGCATACAGCATAGGCTTTGAGGAAGACAGCTGAAAATATGATAACTACAAGAAATTGGGAATCGTAACAGTTATGACTGACATGCAGAATATGTTTAATAGTTTGTTGGGTATGCCAGAGCATCAAAGATTGTTGGAAACGTGGGATAAATAAAGCCCTATATGCTTAAATGACCCATGCAACAAACTTGACGGCGATATACATGTATGAATGGCGACAGACGTAGATTTAGGAAGTTTTTCCCAGGGATGAGGGGTCCACATAAAGAAAATATTTGTACGAGCAAAAAAGTAATAAACTTTCTCAATCCTGAAATGTGAGAGAACACTTTCATAAGTCTATATATTCTTTTTGTAGGAGTGGAAGGGGGTTATGAACAGATGTATATTTGGCCAGTGCATCCTCTTCCTAGGTTTTTGTTCGTTTCATTTTAATTATTTTTAAATGATGTAACTTCTAACTCACTTTACAATATCACCGATATGTTTTTTTTTTCACAGCTCGACCATGAAGAAAATACTTTTTACAGTTTGTGGAGAAATGGCATTTTATGAAAGGGAAATTTCCGTACCCACATCTGAACCTTCCGAATGGAATTTGTCTCATTTCGATGAAGAAACAGAATTGAAATATAAAAGTACTTTTTGGATCCCACATTTGTTTTCACTTGACAGAAATCTTCAGAGAAGCGGGAATGAAACGAAAAATGTCTTTTTGGATTATTTTACCTTCTTTGATCCTGAAAAGGATTATACATTATCATTCCATTTACTCAATTCAAAAATTATTGGTTTGACATCGGAAGGATTTGTGAAATCAATCGTGGTTCTGACTTTGATTATCGGATTGCTAGGCTTTGTAGGAAATGTGACCATATGCACAATTTCATGTTGTAAAAAGTTTCATACTCCGACATTTGTTGCCATCGGGTGTCTTGCTTTGCCCGATACCCTAAATATCATCTCATTGTTTGTACACGGTTTTTCATCTTTGTATGTTTATTTTTGCTCTCAACTTTTCCATTACAAAAGACTCTTTGGGATTAAGTCGTGATATTACACAGAAAATTTTAGAAAATATTACGATAGGATGCTTCTTATATTGTATTTAAAAATTAATAAAATTTTCACAGAATCAAAGTGACAATATAACTAAGTGACGGTCTCGATGAAATTGAATTTGACAATTTATATTAGAGGCAAGGTCAGATCAAGGTCATTACCTTTTCCCTGAAAATTAAGAATAATAAATTACTGTTGCTAATCAATATTTAATTAGATAAAAAACATCTTTTAACTCATAGTTGTATGAAACAAGAATATCAGCCGTCTCGTTCTAAAGTCATCATTTCGTAAGTTCTATGGTCGATACAAAGACCTTGTCAGCAAATACAATTTATCGTTGAGTCAAATGCTGACTGACGTTTTTCATACTAGTTGTTAGTCCAATATTTAAACACCAAATTGACGACGTATTTTCCCGTTATTTCCTGATCATGACAAGGAGCAAACGGCGGGTATGACCGGTCGGCAGGGGATGCTCACTCCTCCATGGCACCTGATCCCACCTCTGATGTTTCGGAGGTCCGTGTTTGCTCTGCTCCTATTTTGTATTGTTTTATGGACTTTGAGATTGAATACTGTTCGTTATCTCCATATCCCTCTCCTTCTGTCCGGATCATTGAAAAGAAAACAACAAGAAATCAGGAGGAAGAAAACAGACAGCCCTTGTTAGAAAATAAGATATTAAAAATGTTTTTCTTCCCAAAAAATTCTAAATAGAATATCTCCTTCGATATTATTGATTTACATATTTTCAGCACACTTTTCGTCAATTGTAAAATAAAAGTGATTTTAGCAATTTTTAATTCTTTTTAAGGGAAAATTATTTCATTTTATTTCGACGGGATGAGGGCATAAACACATTGTTTTCGTGCCAACTCCTACTGCGACACCACTGGCACTTGATATTTTTATCCTCAAGTTTTTTTTATAATTGAAAATTACACCAAACAGCATAATTTAATTTCTTTTCGTTAGCATAAGTGAAGTATTTAACATGTAGAGTGTTCGATGTTTTCTTTTAAGCGTATAAATTAGATATGCACTTTATTATGTGAGTAAAATGTCTTGGATATTTAAACAGCTGTTTGCGTATTCTATTCATTCGAGTTCATACTCAACTAAGAAGTACAATGTTTGAAGAGAATCAACACAAACAAATCGTATTTTTCTTAACGGTTGTTTTAATATTATACTTTTTACATGTATCGGTGTAGAATGTTAAGTTTTGACGAAGATGATAAGCGCTGTCCTTTATTTACTTATATTTTCAGAGGATGATAATAAATTCAGAATTGTACATTGTAAGTAACATTAAAGAATATTTTCAGAATTGTACATTAAATCTTTAATATAGATTAAGATTTCAACATCGGAGTCTGCTGAGGAAGTCTGTTTACAAAACTTTAAAATGAACATTAAATAAAGAAAAAAAAAAACAGTGAAATATTTTGTATTAAGCTGAATATATAACTCATAACTAATAAATGTTTTGTTTATTCTGAATTTAGTCTCTTTACAATTATGGTTCAGAAAAGATTTTTTTTTGCGGATGAAGAGAGTGAAGGAGAAAATAATACATGTTATAATTATAATATGGGTTTTTTTTATTGATGAAAAGAAAGGTTAAATCCGTCAAGTGCCTGTGTGCGGCACGGGACCTCGGTTTATACAGACTCATCCGAAGTACCAGAAAAATAGAAGTAGGAAGTCTTATGATTAAGTTTATATATAAGAGTCTTTTTGATAAAAATATAGCGACATCTTAAAAAACACAATTTCCGGAGAGAAAGACAGAAATTTCTTTTTTACTTTTCCTTCTGTTTTGCAATAGAAAAGCAAGCATTTATTAGCAATATATTCCTTTTATTCAGTCAATAAAAAAAAGAAAACACATTCTCTTTTATAGCACATTCTTTTGACATTTTGACTAGAAAGCTATAATGCAGAAATTGATGATTACCACTTACTATTCATAATTTTTTTAAGTAAAATTTTCTATTTTGATATGAAAGTAAAAATTGAAATAATTGAAAACTTGTAATGCACATAATTTTTTGTTTTAATTTCTATTTTTATGTTCCAATCATTCTCTCCTGTAGATCCACCTTTCCCCTTTCTACCAGCTTTGGTATAGACTATTAATTAATTATCTCATCTGATCAAATTCCTGTTTTGCACACATTTTTATATACCTGAAATCCAAATGTGTGAAAAATGGAAACAAACCATAGACTGATGCACTGATTGAAATATGTGAAACGTATTTCTGACAAATAATCTTGTCGGTGGGTTAAAGTGAAAATAAGACATGTCGTCCCAATTTCAAACAGTGATTAGCCGAAACTTAATTTGGACGGATTTTATTAAAAATATCTTTTTATAATGATTTTCAGATGAATTAGTATATCCATGAATGTTTTGGATTACTATATACTGCGGATAGAATGCCAAAATATTTCTCTTTTATATCAATTTTATTTTGCACCGCTGCAAGATATCTTTAATTTACTCCCTGACATATAGGAGAATATACCCAGTACAAATGAACGGCTTCATCAATCTTTTTGTTTCAAAAGATAAAAAATTAATTTCCACTGGAGAAAAGGAAAAGATCGAAAACCATTTAAAAGAAAAATTCAATGATAATTATTCGTTTACTTTCCATTATAAAGGTATGTTTTTATTATTTTTGATTTTGATATAATTCGCCTTATCATTATTAAATGATAATTAGCTTAAATGACAAACAGCAACTTAATAAAGAGGTGTATTTGTCATATCAGTGGATAAATTTTGATCCCTATTCTTTTCTCGGTGAGTTTATATATCTTTTCTAAAGGGGAATCCTTCAAAATTTCCGCCTATTATCAGACTTTGGCAGACGCAGAAAATAACCATGTTGTAAAAGATGTGGCTATTTTTATTTTTTTCCTTCCGTTTGAGTATATTTATATTTTATTATATAATATCTTCATTTTCCTTCAGCGAGCTTCAACGGCTATTTTCTCTCTTATCTTTTTCCCCCCAGAAGGAACAGGTATCAGAAAACTTTTGAAAATTGATAAGGGTTTCTTTTTCTAATTATACATTTTAATTTTCATATAATAATTAATAATTTTCATTTTCTTTCCTAGTTTGATCTATTTTTTTATTTTCTGACAATCATTTCTGTCTGTCCGTCGGTCCGCCCGTCTGTATGATTTCTGTAAATCTGTAACATTTTAGTTTCTGCTCGATATCTTGAGTACATGTATAGCTGCAGAAATTTAGAGTGATGGTTTGATAAATTAGTCTTCAGCCATAACGCTACTGATCCTGTAATCATAAAACAATATTATCACAGATAATTTAATTCATGCCGCTATTAGAAATACATTATATTTTACATCTTAGGATAATTCCGCATATCCCTGCGCAGTCTGCAGGATATGCGCCTTTATCGCAGCGCAATTATCATATATCCTTTCATTGCGAAATCGCAACCTTTGCTTTTCTTGACAGAGTAACCCAATCAAAATCCTTGATTTTGTTGCGCCATTTTTGTTAGCCTGGTATTGCGTTGAAAAAAAAACCCACCACCCACCCTTTTTGGGGTTTTTGGTTTTATATTATTTTGCATTTTAGTTCTTATTTGTATTTTTCTAATAACTTGTCATACGTTTCTTGGATTGGCGCAATTGTGTGGACGCCTCTAAGGATTTACTCATTTATTTCACGGGCACTGGAAGTTAAATCAGAACTTACCTTTATATTCAGTTTGGATAAACCGGAAGTAAGGCAGTCTAGCAAAATTCTTAGGCACTTGGAGGTATAAAAACATCTTTTTCTTCGAAGGGACGGCATTGGGGCGGAACGAAACGGTACATATATTTAAAGTAAGTTATATGTGAACGATTAATCGCGTCAAGTATTCTGAGAAAGGCCTACAATACCCCAAACCCGAATTTGCCTCAAAAAGAGTGTCCAAACTTCTTTTTTCATACATACACATACTATATATTTACATTAACTTCCAGTGCCCGTGATTTATGTTATATTTTATGCATATTTACATGTACTCTGATATGTTCACTGCATGTAAATTTCTAGTCAGTCTCAGGGGGATCACACTTGTACCTTTCATCTATGTACATGTAACCTGTATTGTTTAATATTAGGTGATCCCCCTTAATGATTTGTTATACATTTTACTTTCTGTCATTGTATTAAATGACATATTCGACAAAACCGCATATCTGCGTTTGATTATTTTTCACTGCACTATCAGGCTGATATTTCTCATAGGAGACATAAAAAGAAATTAGTTAAGTTTCACTCCTTGAATTTAGACACATTCTTTAAAAACGCGTCGATTGTGCACAGTGATAAACACATTTATCTGAATACTACTATCGTTACAGGGGAGTACAAATGTCGATTTTATATATTATTATATCCTATTTTATTTCTATTGAAATATGCACAGTGGGGCGTTTGAAAACAGACAACCACTCCTCTCACAGGGTTCAGGTCATTTATATAGACAAAGTGAGCAGCTTAGAGTATACAAAAGTTATTGCTCTTAAATGTAATAAAACAACAATATTATCGAATCAATCCTAGTAATGCATCATTTTAATTATATGGTTTTAGATTACCGGTAGTCCAATTCAGGGAAAAAGCATCAGTATCAGCAGCATCTGGATCAAATACCTAAGAAATGAAATTTCTTAACTATGCATTAAGTCTTGAAGCAAACAAATCAATGTCAAGAAAGAAAAAATGATGACAAATTCGAATAAAATTGTCAGATTTAACATCCATTCTTTAATCTGAGAACTGTCTGGAAAGAAAATCTGCTTTTACATTTTCCACTCCTGGAATATGTTTAGCTGAAATAATTATATATTTGTCTAAACACCAGTTCCAAAATTGAATAGCAACAGAATCCAGGGATTCAGAAGTCATTCCACCCATGGAATTAATATAAGCAACTGCAGTAGTGTTATCAGATTTAATACCAATGTGACAGTTTGAATAGCTTGCAAAAAGATTTCTGAGTGCAAACTGAATAGCTCTAAGTTTCAATTCGTTAATATGCATCTTAGATTCTAAAACAACCGAGGCCCCGTGTCGCAGTAGGTACTGGCACGAAAAAGATCCCTCACTGCCTAAAGGCCCTGAGTGCCGAGCATAGGACAAAATTTGTAGCCCTCCACCGGTAAGTGATGGCGTCTCCACATGAGTGAAAAATTCTCGAGAGTGACGTTTTCTGAAATAACCATTTCCGATTCATAATCTATAGAATTTTTAAGACTTTTTTATTTTATCTCTTTCCAAATTTCTGTAATGCAAAGGTCCAACAAATATAGCATTGATTGCATGAACAATAAGACCAATCAAGGATGCAAATTTACGCTCGTGTAAAATCTCTTAACATAGTGTCATAATTTTTGATACCTTCTCATCAGTAAGAAAGACCTTTACTTCTACAAAATCAATGATAAGGCCAAAAAATTTTATTCTTTGAGCGGGTATCATTACTGACTTCTTGCGGGAATGAGAAACCAACAAACCAACTCATTTGTCACTATTTCAGTTTTAGTTTCTCCCTTACATTTCTCAAAACTTGTATTTACAATGAAAGAATCATCAATATAGAAACAACATTAATATTTTTAATATTCATAGATCTGAAAAAAATTGGAAAAAATTCTAGGCGCAGACGCCAGACCAAAAGAAGAACAGTAAATTTATACAAACTGTCATTCCAATTAAAAAGCCAAAATAATATTTCCTGAAACCTGGATGAATACTTATACTGAAATAAGCATCTTTAAGATCGATAGTTGTCAAATAATATTTTTCAATTAGTTCCAAAACAAAATGCCGATTTTCTTGCTTAAAATGTTGGTATTCAATAATTTCATATTGGATTTTTGGGGGTAAAATCCGTGTTCATGAGATATTTACACTTACCTGCCTCCTTAACTATTTGCAATTTCCCTCTAGTTCCCCATACAATGCGTCGATATATTTTTTAGAGTAACTACGGTATCACCTCCAGTTATCCCCCTTAACTATAACTCTTCAGTTTCTCTCGACGAACTTAAAAGGTTCTGACCTTTCAACTTCCTCGAGAGGGGAGGAGGGCCGGGTGAGGCAGGTAAGTGTAAATATCTCATGAACACGGATTTTACCCCCCAAAATCCAAGTTCATTTCAATATTTCCACTTACCTGCCTCCTTAACTATTTGCAAAGGAATTTGCAGCCCAAATTGGAGGTGGGAGAGGAAAAGTAAGTGACAAAAGTACATAAAAGGTACATAATTACCTATTTTTGCTTCCCTCTCCTTGACGAGTCCAAAATTGCTGCCTTAGCAAAAATGGACTGATGATCTGGAACATCTTTCAGATAAAATGATGTAAAGGTAGATTCAGATGCCCAGTGTGCTGCCCGTAAAATCTCTTCTGCAGATACACCACAGAACAAACCCCAGGAAGTTGACAACTGTCTAGTGTCATGTGCTCTAACTAAATTTAATGTTGCTGCTTCTGCATTATCATACGCAAAACGAACCATGCTAACTATCCATCTTGCAGTAGTGTCCTTTGATGCTTCCTTGTGGTTATTCTGTTGGTAGGTCACAAATAACCTATTTGACTTCCGAATAGTTTTCGTTCTATTGATATAAATCTTCAATGCACGACAAGGACACAATTTTAAATCCTCTGAATCTGTGGCGAATGAATCAAATGCAGGAATGTAAATAGGGTCCCATGGTCTATTTATGGTTTGAGTTTTTGCAAGGAATTCCATATTTGGTAACATTTTTATCCCTTTCCTCTCTATTCTAAAGTGACCATCATCTAAAGTGAGACTGTGAATCTCGCTCACTCTCGAAGCTGAAGCTATGGCTACCAGAAAAACAGTTTTAAGAGTCAAAAACTTTAGATCTGCTGACTCTAGTGGTTCAAATGGATGTTTTGTGAGAGTATACAAAACCAGTGGTAAATTCCAGTTCGGTGTCAACTGACGTACAGATGGGTGTTTATTAAATAAACCTTTCAACAATGAAGAAAGTTCTGTACTTGTACCAATACTGCTCCCATTCTGATGAACTATTGCTATTGCTGACTTGTATCCAGCTATAGTCTGTGGTTTACACTTTCTCACATTGAAAAGATACATAAAAATTGTCTAACTCTGGTATAGATGTTGTAATGGGATTAACACCCTGTTCTTTACACCAACTGTTATATATTCTGAGTCTTACATCATAAACTGTTTGTGTAGATGTCTTTCTGGCATTTGCCATAATTTCTGCAATTTCTTCAGAAAATCTTCTTGACTTGTGTTGCATTTTGACAGTTTCCATGCTACAAGACTGAGAGTTTCTAGGTTTTGATGAAAAATCTGATTGTGATTTTGAGACAGAAGATCTGGCCACAGTGGTAATTTGACTGGTACATCGATCAGAAGATCTATTATCTGAGGATACCACGACTGCCTGGGCCACATTGGAGCAATGAGTAGTACAACAGTTGCCTCTTCCCGTATCTTCTGTAAGACTTTGGGCACAAGAATAGGTGGTGGGAATGCATAAGCATAAATCCCTTCCCAGCTCATTGCTAAGGCATCTACTTGAAAAGCATTGATGTCCGGAAACGGGGAGCAACAGACTGGCAACTTCTTGTTTTGCGCAGTTGCAAACAAGTCTATACATGGAGTTCCTAATTGTTGGAACAATAAATTTACAACAGTTTTGTTGAGTGACCATTCTGTCATTCGAACTATTTTCCCCCGGGAAAGTGCATCTGCAAGAAAATTCTTCTTCCCTGGAATGTGAACAGCTCGTATTGTAATTTTGTTCTGTATGCACCACTGGAACAACTCCCAAATTAGATAACACAGTTCTGGTGAGTGTGTCCCCCCTTGCTTGTTGATATAGCTGATCACTGTTGTGTTGTCTGACCGTATAAGGATCACTTTTCCCTTTATCAAAAACAGAGCTTCTTGAAGAGCCAACTGTACTGCCTTTAGCTCCAGCCAATTTATGTGCTTCTGTTGATATTGCTGCGGCCAGACCCCTGACGTCTCCCAGTTCTCCAGGTGTGCTCCCCAACCCTGTTCTGATGCATCTGTTATCAATGTCAGTTGGCTTGGCGGATCCTGTAAAGGCATTCCCTTGAAAAAGTTTTCCCGATTCATCCATCACTGCAGGTGCTGAATTAGGATTGGCCGGATCACTATCACATGAGTAAGAGGGTGAATCTTTGGTCTCCACATTGCTAACAGGTATAACTGTATAGGACGCATGTGTAACCTTCCCATCGGAACCAGATAGATGCATGAAGCCATCAGTTCTAACAATTTGAGAATAACTACTGCTTGAGTGTGTTGACTTATTGATAAAGTCTGCATTATGTCTGAAATATTCTGAAACCTGGACTCTGTTGGTGTTGCAATGCCCTCTACCAGATTGAAATGTGCTCCCAGATACTCTATATGTTGGGATGGCACTAGGGACGACTTTTCCCAATTCACTAACAATCCCAGCTCCTGAACTAGATGTAATACATAGTCTCTCTGTTGAAGAAGAGTTCTCTTGCCTGGATTGATCATCAACCAATCGTCTAGGTACATGAATATTTGGATTACCATTTTTCTTAAGTGTGCCGCTAGGACTGCCATTATTTTTGTGAAGACCCTTGGAGCAGAACGAAGTCCAAATGGCATTGCTCGAAACTGGTAACTCTGGCCTAGAAATTTGAATCTTAGAAATTTCTGGAAATCTGTGTGAATTGGAATGTGGAAATACGCATCGGTCAAATCCAGTGAGATTGCAAAGTCCCCTTTTTTCATTGCTTTCATTATAGAACACAATGTTTCCATTTTGAAATGTCGAGGTACTATTAACTGATTTAGAGGTTTTAGATTTAGAATTGTCCGAAGCCCTCCTTGTTTCTTTGGCACCACAAAAATGGAGCTGTAAAACCCGTCGCTTACTTGCCCTGCAGGCACATGTTCTATAACATTTTTTCCTGATAACATGTTTATTTCTGCTAAAATAACTGATTCGTGAATACCATATCTTGGTACACATGTTTCCTTGATATTTACATAGGGTTGAATCATTAATTCCAATTTTAACCCTTCCCTTAGGGTCTCTATTACCCATTGATCCTTCGTGATTACAGTCCACTTCCTGTGGAATTCTAGCAAACGTGCCCCTACCTGGGGAAACATATTTACAGACTGGCTGTTAACGAGATTCACTTCCTTGGAGTCGGAAACCCTTTCTGGTTCCCAAAGGTTCGCCTGGAAAAAGAATTTTTCCTGTTCCCTTGTCCTGAACGAAAATTGTCCTTGCTGTGATCAGAACTTAAGGCATTAGTCTCATTAAACTTAGGGACTTTTGCAGAATGAGTGGAGGTCTCATTTACCTCTGCTTTCCTCTTCCTGCTCAACTCGGTAGAGTTCCTATTTTCTCTACTCTTGTAGTTCTTATTATAACCCTTTGATGTATTGTAAACATTTTGGGTTTCTCTAGCATCTCGTAGATTCTCAGCAGATGTATGGAGAGATTCAAAGTACTGTCCATTAAATAACTGGTTGCCGAAAATAAGTAGTTTCAGCAATTTCTTCTCTGTTGCCTTGCTTATAAAATCTACATTTTTAAGAAAAACTTGTCTTCTACTCAAGACTGAATTTGCCATCACTCTTGCTGTCAAATCAGCCATGCTTCTGAAAGAGTTGATGAGGGCTTTACGTCCTTCCACTCGATCATCCCCACATTCAGCCTCATCTAAGAAAGCTGCTATCATAGTGCCATATGAAATGGCTCTGAATAAGGCTCTTGCTGAATTGTCAATTCGCCGAAAGTCATTATCTAACTCCTTATGGAAAGATTCACTTTCGATTTTCCAAAACTACCCTTCTGGCCTACTACTAATCCCTCCTCAATATTGTCATCCAACTTTGGAGGATTACAAAAGGCGTCAAAGTCATCCTTTTTAACCATAAATGCTTTATCATCTCTGCCACGTACTGACCTATTTTTCAAATGCTCCGAAGTTGCTTCTTTCTCAACTGTCTTAATCATATCAATGAGTGTTCCTTCAATAGGCATTTTAAGGAGAGACTTTTTCTTGTCACTCTTGTCTCCTTTCAATCGCGAAGAAATAAATGATTTTCTTTCATTTTCTAATGGATCCTCAGCTTCAAGATCAATATTGAGTACTTTTGCCATCTTTGAAACAAAACCGTTCCACTGTAGCGGATCAGAAGAATCTGGTGCACCAAAAGGCACCTCTACGGCCGCATCTGAATTGGTACACAAACCACCAAATGATGCATTAGAATCTATATCCTCAAAATCATTATCTCGTGCATTAACAGACAACACCTCTGCAACACTGGACTCAAAGGCTGACATTTGTTCATCATAAGCCTTAAAATTGTCAAAATGAGGTCTGCTTATGGTTGCCGTTTTGGAATTGGTGGTCTCATTTCCTCTGATCAACCTTGCCTCACTTGCTGCAAACGCCGATATGTTATGTTGATCATTAAAATTTTCATCAACATTCTTTTGTTTAAATAACAATTCAACCTGCTGTCTTACTTGTTCTTGAACAATTGCGGATAAATCCACAACGTCGGGTCTGTTACGTTCGGCATTCAGTAAGGCATTGTCGTTTGACTCCTGGACTGCCGCCTCCACAGACGGACTTACGTCCTGCACTGCCATGCCGTCTCCATAGACGGACTGAGGCACCTTACTGTTCATTTTAATTGTTTTCTGTACACTTTTCTCGATCATCTTCGTTATTTTATCCCGCTGTTCCTTTGACCACGTTTTACAAATGTCACATGGAAAGGCCTCGTTACAGAGACGATGTTTATAACAAAAAACGTGATCATCTAGAATGTTCATCTTACCCGAACATTTAGAACAGTCTTTAAACTCTTTCTCCATAATTACAACGGGATAAACGCTTCCAAAAACGCCAATATAAACTTTATTTTGCACTGTATGAGGAAAACCGCATGTCCAATATGGCGTCGAGAGAAAACTGAAGAGTTATAGTTAAGGGGGATAACTGGAGGTGATACCGTAGTTACTCTAAAAAATATATCGAGGCATTGTATGGGGATCTAGAGGGAAATTGCAAATAGTTAAGGAGGCAGGTAATTGGAAATATTGAAATGAACAGACCCTTTAAATTTATTATTGATCTCTGACTTCAATCTTTCCTTGGGACTAAAAAATGTTAGAAATATATTCATTTGATGGATATAGTAAACTTTTTCAGCGGCACCCTTTGCTAATAAATTTTCTACTTCATTTTGAACCAGCATTGAATCATTTTCATTAAATGAGATTCCTTTTTGGAATTCAAGATTGTTTTGGTTCCTCAAAGAAATCAATTTTTTATAGCCTTCAACTGTGCTTAAAATCCATTTATCATGTGTAAAATTTTTCCAATAGTCAATGTTCAGCTTTATAACCTTAACTATTTCTTCTGACTGTTTCTCTGGTATTAGTTTTGCTGCTGGGAGTAACTCTGTCCTCTTCTCTTGAAGCCCTGGTCACTTCGAGGTCTGTATAGGTATTCTCTGTTTGGATACGTGTAACCTTGATTGTACTGATATGTTTGGTTGTGCTGCTGGAAATAACCAGCAGTTTAAAGGCACTCTGTTCCTGTATGCAGAGTAGTTTCTACCTTGCCCCCTGTTAGAGCTAAGGGGATACTTACTAATGTCACCAATGTCTTTAAGTTTTAACATACAGCTGTCAACAAACAGATTTTCAGAAAAAGGGACATCAGAACTATATATTTTCCTGTACTTAGGATTCAAGTGATTTCTGATTTCATGTCGTCTTTTTATTGACAAATTGTAAAACCCATATCCAAGAAGATATTGAATCAGATAGCATGGCTTTTGTCTTTTGACTGTCGATTGCTTTATTATTTGCTAAGGTGGCAGAGGATAGCACAGGTGCTTGAGGACAGGACCCCCCCCCCCACCAATAAAGACCCCCGGGCCTGTTAGACTTTTTTTTCACATAAATTATATATGGATGACACATTTGTGATATAATCTATCCTATCAATTCAGAAAATTTGCTTAAACTTACATTTATAAAAATATCTACCCTCTCTATATATAAATTAACAAGGTTGCCAACTTCGTCTGCAAACCGAGAGCCACTGCCGAGAATTTTGGTTGAATCGTCTCATAAATCTTCAGAAAGCCCTAAAATCAACAAGTTATATTGTAGATTGAATATTTTTTTTCATTAACCATCAACTCTCATAAAGGTTAAAGGCACTTTAACAGTCGTTATGACCAAGTTTTCGAAAGGATGTCAAGCTACAGTCAGGGTTAATGCTTAGTGAACGGAAGTGACGAGGAGACGACTTTTTACCAAAATACACAGTTCTGCAGAAAGTCTGAGACACTGTTTTGAAGTAAACTTTTGAAGAAATTTGGTTGATATACACTTTAAAAAATGTCTTTCAAATGTATTGGGAGAATAGAGTTCTAAACCGCTGATGCAAATGAAATGTCTCTAATTATTTTTCAAATACCTGATTTGTATGTGAGAGTTATGCCCTTTTAAAAATGCAATTTATAAAAATATCTTCTTTTCCTTAAATATTTGTGTAAATCTACAAAACGTTTGAAAATAAAATTTTGATGAAGAATTCGTACAAAAAAAAAACAAGAATATTTCTATTGTTGATGTTTTACACGCATATTTGGGTATAAGGGAACATCGGAAATTAGTCCTCTCCTCGTTACTTCCGTTCGATAAGCTTTTTACGGAGTTGGCAACCTTGTTGATTTTTATATAGAGAATGTAGGGTAGATTTAAAAGAACGTTTGTTTTAGGTAATTTTTCGATTTGCTGGTATAGATCTTATCACAAATATGGCCATGAAAGATTTTTTATGAGAAAAAAACCGAAAAAGCCCAGGGGTCTATATCGAAGGGGGGCGGGGGGGGGGGGTCCTGTCCTCAAGCACCTGTGGAGGATAGTTTCGAATAAAGTACCGTCAAAAAATAGAAAAAATAGAGAAACCTGAGGTTTGAATGCATATTATAGGTAATTTTATAGCTAGAATGTTTTAAGGGTGCATTTGGAGGGAATTGGTGGCCTTGTATATTTTATTGAAATATGACACTTTAGTGTCACTACTACTGTATATGGGATATGGACTAGAAATACGAAACTAAGCCCAAAACTCGCTCTACCGGTATTTCAACAGAAAAGCGGGGTGGGTTCACAGGATGAATTGTAGCTTGAAAACGAGGTGGTTGAACCATTATCTCTTGCTGTTCATTGGTATGTACAAATGTTATTCTGCAATTTGTGTGGTAGCTTAGGTCAGGCGCACGGGCCTGGAAGCAGATGCGGCTGCGGCGAAATAGTGAAAATAGGCTTGATTCACATGAAATTTTGAGATTGTCCCTGCGTCATCTTTAGGGCTCATTGTGTAAGTTGTACATGTTTTATTCCTAAAAGCTTCAAATTTCTCAAGGGACTACATCATACTATTATTACATGTAGAGGGAATTTAAAATTTTTTCAATGCACATTTTTAAAGCAGCTCAATATTAAGTAAACCGTCAGTCAAACGTTTTGATTGCAAAAAAAACTAGGGCTAATTGTAACGGGGACCGTTACAGATGTTCCCCAAACGCTCCCCAACTCCCTTTTGGTGCCATATTCGCTGCAAGCGCTATCAAATAAGACACACTTTATGCAATTTAGACTTAACCAACGTTTTCCCAGAAGGATACAAATTTTTTTTTAAATTTTAGCATTGCACGCGTGCTCATCTGAATGTATGTGCGTAATGACCATATCGTCTTGTCTACACTATTTGTACATTTTGATATCCTTAATATCAAATCAATTAATCCAGAAGTATTAAGAAATACACTCATTTAAGCGTATTTTTAATATTACTCATTTCACGTGCACGCACGTGCATGAGGACTATACATTCTTGTAGGAGTCTGCTATGTCTGTCTATGTTCTAAATCCCATCCTGTTTGGTTGAAAAACAAGGGAGTTATAGCCATTTACAATTTTAGCCAATAAGATTGCAGCGCACGTGCATGCGCGTGTTTTCACGATATTTGTTATATATAACATTGTAGTACATCCTAAAGTATGTATATATTTTAGATTTCATAGCATTTCGTCAAAAAACAGAAAAAATATTGAGATTTTTGTTTCAGCCAGTCAAAACGAAGCGCACATGCACGCACGTGCATGTATGTGCATGATGACCGTACCTTCTTTTTGGAGTCCATAATATGTGTCTATGTTCTAAATCCCATCCTGTTTGGATGAAAAACGAGGGAGTTATAGCCATTTAAAGTTTAAGCCAATCAGATTGCAGCACACGTGCATGCGCGTGCTTTCAAGACAATTGTTATATATCATATTGTAGAACATCCTAAAGTTTGCCTATATTTTAAATTTCATATCATTTCGTCAAAAAACAGAAAAGATATTGAGATTTTTGTTTCAGCCAATCAGAGCGAAGCGCACGTGCATGCACGTGAGTTCGTGCTAATTTGACAGTGTCATATTATCAACACTATTAATATATCTTTATAGAATGAGTTTCAAATCATTTCATTAAAAAATGTAAAAGTTATAGCTATATTAAGTATATCGATCATTTCACTCATATCACGCGCACGCACGTGCATGCGTATGCGCGCAAAATGACCTTCGTTCCGCACACCTACACTACACACCTATTAACCCTAAAAAGGTTTTAGCTTAGTTGGGTGAACAGTTTCTGAGAACACTCACGGACAAAAAAGTACCGGAGAACAAAGAAGAAAAAAAAGAATAATAATAATAACTAGTGCTAATTGTAACGGGGACCGTTACAGATGTTCCCCAAACGCTCCCCAACTCCCTTTTGGTGCCATATTCCCTGTAAGCTTCATTAAATAAGACAAACTCTATGCATCTGAGATTTTAACAACATTTACAAAGAAGTGTACAAAAATCATTTAAACTTTAGCATTGCACGCGTGCACATGTGAATGCATTTGCGTCATGACCATATCATCTTGTCTACACAATCTATATTTTTAATACACTGAATATTAAAGTATTTAATCCAAAATTATTTAAAATTAGGTTCATTCAAGTGTATGTTTGATTTTACTCATTTCACGTGCACGCACGTGCATACATCAGCATAGTGACCATACCTTCTTGTAGAAGTCCATTACATCTATGTATGTTCTAAATTCCACCCCGTTTGGGTGAAATCTAAGGGAGTTATAGCTGTTTAAAGTTTCAGCCAATCAGATTGCAGTACATGTACACGCACATGTATGAATGTGCATGGTGACCATACCTACTTGTAGAAGTCCATTATATCTATCTATATTCCAAATCCCATCCTGTTTGGTTGAAAACCAAGGGAGTTATAGCTGTTTAAAGTTTCAGCCAATCAGATTGCAGCGCACGTGCATGCACGTGTTTTCATGATAATTGCTTTATTTCATGTTGTAGGATATCCTAATGCATGGCTATGTTCAAAATTCCAAAGGATTTCGTCAAAAAACAAGAAAGATATTGAGACTTTAGTTGCAGCCAATCAGAGCGAAGTGCACGTGCATGCGCGTGAGATCTTGCTATTTTCACCATGTCGTCATGTCTATACTACTAATATATCCTTACATTATGAGTTTCAAAGCATTTCATCTAAAAAAAAGAAAAGTTGTGGCTATATCTATTATATTGGTGATTTCACGTGTTGCACGTGCACGCTCTTGCAAGCACGTGCGCGCAAAATGACCTTGATTCCGCAAATCTGCATAACATGTCTACTAACCCTAAAAAGGTTTTACCTACATCGGACGAACAGTTTACAAGATCATTCACGGACAAAAAAGTTCCAGGAAGAAGAAGAAGAAGAAGAAGAAGAAGAAAAATAATAATAATAATAAGAAACAGAGTAAAAACAATATGTTCCCCAACTTCGTTTGGGGAACATAACTAGAAAAGAAACTCGTTGCGAGCAACGAGAGGTCTTCCGTCCGATTCTGAAAAAAAAAACCCTGCAAAATCGAGCTGAAAAAAAGTGATAAAACGTTTTATGGAAACAAAGGGGATTGAACCCGGGTCGCCAGCATGAAAATACAAAGCGCTTACTGTTACGCTATTGGGACCACATCTCTAAATCTACTTGTATATACTTCTGAAACAGTACATCTGTCTTAGAATAATGAAAGGCGGTCACTATAATTCATAATTTTGCATCAAACGCCACGAGTAAATCTTCGCGCCAAACTTGCTCAAGATGATCACATCGGAATTTTTTACTTGAGATTTAACAGTAATTTTTAGGATAGATAATCTATTAGTGATGAACAGATGATACTGATTTCTTTCCTTTATTCGATATGTATTCAACTTTTAATTCTATGCAACTCCATATACAGGCATGCCAATGTTATATATTTCTGCACTATTGTTGCCATTTGTCTACTACTTAAGATTGGTCATGATACATTATTTCGTGCCAAACGTCACAAGTAGTTCTTAACGCTATTCCTTTGAAATGTTTGATCTATTTAATGGATCTGATAGCTTCAATGAAAATTAGAAATGTATGTTCTTAAAACCGGAATTTCGAGCGTTAGAAAGTATATTTATCACATTATACAAATATAATATCGTATATGGCCAAGTAAAACTGAAGCTGTGAATTCGGTAAGATTTTCCATGAATTGTATCCTGTTTACCCCCAAAGTGAAGATGAGTTACACGTTCATGAAAAGGCTGGACTGTTTCACTGAAAAAAAAAATCACTCGCCCTCCAGCGGTCAAGGAATCTGATACTCTTTATGTTCAATAACTTGCATTTATTACAAGAATATTTATATAACCTTTAATAAACAATCTTTAAAAAAAATGTTTTTCTTTTTTTTGGCTTTTCTATTCATTTAATATTTCATAAGCCTGCGAGGTAAAATAAACAGAAGTCAAGTAATACTTCAGAAACATAGTGAATATTAAGTCAGGCAAGTTTCTTGAAAAGCTATTACTTATAACCATGGTTTAGGATAAGTTTTCCCTGGTGCAAAACAAAAGATTGTTGTCATCGTATTTCCACTTGTAGTCATGTTGTATTCTACTTTGAGATGCAGACAAAAGCAATTTCAATAGACGTTTGAGGAAACCTCATATTAAAACTATACTCAGTGCAACGTAATTGCGATGTAGCAATCTAAATAATCCTTTAAATTTCATAAATCTTTTTGGTAGAAGTTTCGTTCATCTAAACGCTCAGCTGACCTTCTAGAACCCGACTTGCTTAATGGCGGAGTTCACGGAGACGCCCCGCCATCTTGGACACGCTTCAGATTTTTAAATGCGAATATCTAGTGTGTGGATTGATCAACTCTAAAATAAACTATATATTAGGCCTTTCCAGTAGGGTCTCCATTAATATTAAATATATCAAAGAAAAATATTGAAAAACAAAAAAAGTTGAAAAAGTGCATATTTTAAATTCACTTCCTGTAGCGACCGGAAGTACTGACGACGCAAACGAAGGCAAAATTGCACATCTATAACTCATGGTCTATCATCTCTAACAAGTCTCCAGTTAATATCTTGAGCCGTTTTCGAGAACATTCGAAGACAAAATTGCATTTTAAAATCAGGAAATTGCCCATAACTTGGCACTGGTAGCGAATTTTCCAACAAACGGAATTTTATATAAAATTCATATAATGACCTATTATTCCTGAAATTTTCATTGAATTCCACCGAATAGTTTACGAGAAATCGCCTGCACAAAATTTTGTCTAAAAAAAAAAGAATAATAATAATAAGAAACAATAGAATCACTATAAGGTCTTCCGTGAAGACGGAAGACCTTAATAATAAGAAACCGAGTAAAAACAATATGTTCCCAAACTCCGTTTGGGGAACATAACTATCCTCTGCCACCTAATTGATCTGCTAAATTTACAATAGGTACTAAACCCTGGGCCAGAGACATCTACATATCTCTTGAAAAGACATCAGAAGAATGAGTTTTTTTTTCCGAGAACATCCCATATGTCCTTGTTTACCCGTGGAACTTTCAACAAAGTGCAAATTTCTGGCCTATTATATTTTTTACGAATGTCATTTATGATTTCTTTTGAAGATTTTAGAGAGAGTAGCGTTAACTGCTTTAGCTAGACCAGACCAGTGCAATTCTAGGGCCGGTAACCTCATCTGGATTTAGCTGTGGAATATTCCACAATGAATCATCAGCTAAAGACTTCTCAATATCAACAGATTCGAAAGCATTTTGAAAAGCAACTTAAAGACCTACTCCGGGCAGTGAAGGACTAGAGGGAGTATCTAAATAGCTCAAATTTAAATCGATCAAAGTCTCTTCATTGTCAAGAAAATTTGATTTACCCTGATCTAAACTTACCCTGATTGAAACCGTTGCACTGGGAAGAACAGTAGTCACTATGTCATTTCCCATATTGGGCGCCATACTTTGCCAATTTTGACCTACATCTGAATTTTTTTTCTTAATAGACACAGAAAGAGTAGATATTGACTGTAACATAGAATCAATCCCTAGTGCAGATTTAAATTGGAATACTGCATTATCTTTGAATTAAGTTTTAGACCCTATCACAGCTAAATTCGGCCAGGTTTGTGAGAATATGTTCTTTTATGGCAAGAACATGGGCGGATCTTAGCACAATAGAGGAAAAATCCGAAATGCGTGTCCGAGAAGACCTTATATGGGCTATTGTTATTATTTCGCACATAGTCATTGTCAAATCCGATGACAGAACAACAAAATATGCTGGTTTAATTACTACGTTTACATTTTATCAAAGACACGTGGTTTAGGTCAATTTACCTGTTATCCTTTTCTACATTTCAAACTTTTATAATGATCAGCCAAGGCTGTTTATACTTATGAATACTTATACGCATGAATTTTCAGCATTTACGGTTTTTAGGTAAAGAAATGAACATGAAACTTGCATTCACTGATATTCTGGAATACGTGTAGACCTAGCGAATTGCTCACAAAACACGCTACAAAAATTTTAAACTAATGTATATTTACCAATTGTTTGTAACTATATCAATTTTACTGTGATCTAGGAAATTATACATATGTAGATCCGTGTCTAATCTGAGACTCAACTGCATGAAAAATTCTTGGCAAGCAGTAAAATTCGAAGCATGTTTCCATAGTATTTTTGTGGTACTCACCCGTAACAAATTCTATTTAGCTGATTGGTCAGTTAGAAAGTATTTCAAGTGCCTCTATTAGCATATGAATTTATTCTTACGTCAGAAAATATAGTTTCGTCGATCTGTTCATAATGGGAAAGGCCAGCTAGATTTTACAATTTAAAAAAAAAAACATGTGAGCGCAGTTAGGTACAATTTTCTCCTTTCACATAATAATTATATATATTATATATTATAGATAGATTTCAATAAAATACAGTGACCAGCTAAAGAAGAAAATTGTACCTACCTGTGCTCGTATATTTTAAGGGCTTCAAAGAGTGGGGTGGGGTTAAAGTGCAATGGGAATTGGATGTAAACACGATACTCCTACCCCAATAAAAGATCTACATTTTTCAAATCACGTTTCTATTTTCGTTTTAAAAAAGTATTCTATAAAAGAACACATATCAGAGATTAGTTACATACAAAAATCTGAGTAAAATTTATACTAAATTTTTTTGTCAATTTACCAGGGGCAGCAAGTCACCTCCTCGTCATCTTTGGTACCTTTCTTTCCTGCATTAGAGGAAGTATACAGTTATTCTTTTGTCGCTGTCGAGTACTATAGCATACATGTACGTGGGTCTACGACTTGTTTCATACCAACTAAAGCCGTATTCCGCCATATTTCTTTCAGATACCTTGTCTCATTGTAACGATATATATACCCCAATGCGCTCGTTACACTTGAATGATTTTTCGGCTTGGCTATCTACTTGTGCACATCTCCGGTGGTAAAACATTTGGGAACACATGGGTTGATCAAGACATTTCAAAACCACAACAAACAACATAATAATCATATTTTTGAATGATTATTGATTTAAATCAAAAGGAAAAAAATGCAAGTTTGGAAGAGAAATTTAGATGCATGAGTAAGTATTTTTACAGTGCGCTAATTTATGCAGAATAAACCTGAAATAAAAAGCAGTAAAATTTGAAAACACATTTTGAAATTATATCATTTGAATGGAACAAAACGACCAACTTCTTTGATTTGCAGGTCCTATGTAATTGATGCATATCGAGAAAACGCCTCGAACGTTGTAAACGTACCCATACCTGGTGCATCGAAGATGTGCACAAGTCAAGTGATATATACACCCTGAATTCCATTTATTGAAATATGCATCACAAAAAAGAAATAAAATCCACAAAATCTCAATAGTAAACACATTGTCATTACTCCATACACACTAGCTCGTCGATTCACTTAGTCCGTGCTGATCAGATTTTGGTCAGGGAAAATATCAAAAGTGGAAAGAGAAGTTATTTGGTACTTGCGCGGCTGAAAGGGGGGGGGGGTTATAACTGATGTTCATAAGCTATAATTGTGAATTGTATATCTACATGTTGTTCTAATATACATTCTATACAAAGTCATGTATATAGTCTGGTTTGCGTCGCAAAATTCATTTGTCAATTATAACTGATTATTTTAATACTAATCTCAAATCTAAACCAAGTAATTTGATGTACGGCAATAATTTACTTCAAATCTTAAAAGCAATGAACCAGAATACAATTTTTTATGTGTACATCTATACATTCTTGAACACATACACACACGGAGAAAGGCCATCCCCTGTTCAGACTGACATTTAGGCATTTGATTTTTTTGGACGGGAGGGGGGGGCATAAAAAATAATTGACATGACCGTTATTTAAATATTCTTGGAAGACAGACATTTCTGCCGAATTCAGTTTTGAGATTTTTTTTAAAATGTGTCATTCCGACTACAAAGTATGTGCATTTTGAGGAATGTAACTGTTTTATAATTATGTTGTTACAGGAAGTATTTCGAGATTTCAGTATCCCTGCCTGAAAGTCTAGGTATTTTATATGTATATATACATGTATATAAATAATTTCTGTAGGTGAATTTGGGAGATAATTTTAAAAGCTAGGGTAGGGATACTTGACACTGGTTGAATACGGATAATTATTACATGTATTTATTCTTTTGTATATTGAACTCTCTCAATCTCTCTCTCTCTCTCTCTCTCTCTCTCTGTCTGTAACCACCCGTTGGGGCAATGATAAGTATAAAATCCTACGCACTTTGTGCTGTACTATTTATTATGGCTTAGGACAGATCAAGGATTTTTTTCCGGCGGGATGTCGAAACTTCATAAATTGAATAATAATTTTACTTTTGACAGGAAATTAACCCAAACGCCCATATTGAAAGAGAAACTAGACGTACATGAATTATGAGCAATGAGTTCACTAAATGATACCCCCTGCCTCCCATATGGTTATAATGGCAAAGTCCATATTTCGATAAACCCATACGTGTCAGATCAAAAAGTAAAATAGGAGGTGCATAATGGTAATATGTAATAAACTTGAAGATTCCTTGAAAGTTTCATTAAATTTCTCTAAGTGGTATAAGAGGATTTGCGGATAAGAGATGGGTACCCCAAAGCGTAACAGACAGACGGACGGACATAACGATTACTATATAACCTCCCACTTTTCAGGCGGGAGATATAATAAACGTGAAATATACATCACAGGAATAGGAACATTGGGAACTTTCTCGAATACCTTCTCAAACGTATGTGTTGAACTTGGACAACAGACAAGAGAATTTTTAAAAAGCTAGTTTTTGGTAGAATGTGGAATTCTCACGAGGAGTTCACTCTCTCTTCTTATATGCTTTTTCTAATAATCATAAATTATTTATGTCTAGAAATTTAATTCACATTAAATTCTATTTTCATTATTATTGTACCACAGAATCAAACTCGTTTATTATACCCCACGCGTGAGGTATAATGTTTTTGACCCGTCAGTCAGTCAGTCTTGTTTTTTTTTCGTCAGCGCAACTTCTCATAAACCACTGTACGGAATTTTGTCGAACTTTGCAGATATTTATAGGAGAAAATGTGTGTGTTGATTTGCACATAACCAGGATATTCCTAATTCTTTATTTTTCGGGAATTTCCGCACTTTTACATTTAGATTTTGGCCATATCTTGAATATAGAGGTGAGCAGTTTGTCAGCGCAACTCCTCATAAACCGCTGCACACAATTTCGTCAAACTTTACAGATATTTAGGACACAATGTGTATAGATGTGCATATTACGAGGAAATTACGATTCCTTAATTTTTTTTTCTGGGAAAATCACTTCGACTTTTGGGGGAGCGTGGGGTATGTGAACGTGCTCACTTTTTCTTTCATAGTGCATAAAATTATAAACAACTTTAAATCAAATTATATTAGGTCTAATAAAGCCAATACACAGTATTTATTTGATAATAATTGATAAAAAAAAAATCCATTCTGTTTCAGACGTTTTTCTTACATTATTTTTATGAGAGTGTTATGCATGTTTTATTTCACCCCCCCCCCTTTCATATCACGGGAAAATATCTTCAAAAGGTGAATGATTCGCAATAATGCCTGCTTTTTTATGAATTCGATGAAGTTAAACCATGTACTTAATCGTAAATTTTATTTACAACATGTACAGACAAGCGTAATGTTTATTTTTGAAAAAATTACTTTTTTTCAATCAACCCCACTGAGCTTTCAACCTTTGATATTTTCCCTGACTAAATAAAATCATCGGCATCACGGCATGGGCCACGTGTGTCCAAGCATCTTTCACTGTTGAGTTAGCAATGGATTACATGACTTCTGAGATGCATTTTTCAATAAAAGTAAAATAGGATAATTCTTTCGACATGTGCACATTCCTGTAACGATAGCAGTAGTCAGGTAAATGTTTTTATCACTGCGCTTGACGCGTTTTCTCGACCTGCATGGGTGTTTGGTGTACATGTATGTATTCCGTGTTAGGTTATCTTCTATATTGCAGCAAATGCATTCAAAAAAAATTTAATTCTCGGTATAGTTCTATTTTTTTTTTTTTTTGAATTTTTACTTTTCAAACATGTATTTGGTCAGTTTATGGACTTCTAAAAACTTTGTTATCGGAGATGTGTACATGTCGACAGTCAGGCTAGAAAATCACTCAAGTGAAGCAATCGTACAAGGCTATATATAGCAGGTACAGGTGACCAAAAAATTTCAATAAAATATGGCGGAATCGAAGAAATATGGCGGAAAAAGGCGTACAGGAATGTAGTAAGTCGTACAAAGATGAAAAATGATGGCTTTTTAAGAATTCATGTCAGCTTTAAGAAAAAAATCCTTTCTCTTGGATTGTCAAGATCTAGCGGTTTTGAATTTTTATTTTGCCCTTGTCACAAGCGGGCGAATTTAAAACAAGACGGGTTCCGAAAATTCCGTAAGAATTCTTAAACCGAACTGTGAGTGTGACTGAGCGAATTTAACGGGGCAAAATCACCCCTACTAATGTGTTCGGAACCTTTTATTTGTCGGTGTTCTGCATATTATAAAACCCGATGAGTTCAGAGTAGCTCTGACATTGGCTCTGGCGAGAGCTAGCGAGACTTCAGCGAGATAGAGTAAATTATTCACGGAAATGTGGCTAGGAAGTGACTAGCACGTGGGGACATGGTAAACAGAAAAGTTATGTTGTGTTTTAGTTTTCACCACCCTATAATATCATTCTGTAGAAATGTACTTCAATCGATCTTTCTTGAATTCATTCAATTTTAAATTATTTTAAAGTTTTTTCTATGATACAATTTTCTGCTGTCATGAATTAGAATTTTTTTTAGACAAATATTTTGCATGGGAACCGGGACTATATTTTTTGGCGTCAGATTAGCAAATGGGGCACCAATGTGACTTTAACTGACAAATCAGATGAATGATAATTGCATTATGGGTTACTATACGAATACCACAGGAATTTTACGCTTGATAAATTCCTTTATTGTACTATCGGTGAACACAATTGCCAGGTGGATTCCCTTGCCAACACACGTGATCACGAGGGGCGACTTCGATTCGTACCCGAGTACGTACTCGAGTTACTGGAGTTTCAATCGAACGACCATAGTTACTACTCAAAATACGTCATATGACCTTATGAACTCTACCCAAGCTAACCCAGCCATACAGTAGGATTACTAGAGTTTCGATATGGCGGCGTCTGAATGTATGTTTATTTGATTAGATTTTTCAGGCTTACTGCCCGATAACAGCAGAAACATAAATTCAAATTCGAAACCAAAAATGTTCAGAGCTGAAAAAGAAAAACATTTCAACTGCAGCAAAAGCTATAGAAAAAATTAACTCAACAGATGATGTCAAAATGGACCTATTCGACCGCCTTTTAAAACTCATAGAGGAAATTTATTTTATTTTCGCTACCCTTCAAACTCATATAAGTTCGCTTGAAAACCACATGTTTGTGTAAACATCCGGTGTAACCGTGAAAACTGTCGCTAGTGCTCAGTGTCGCTCTTAATAGAATATATAGGGAAAAGAGCGACACTGAGCACTGGCTTATGCGCATGCCTAGGGATTTCGGTCGCTTCAAATCGAAGCGGTGTCCCACTGAATTTGATTCCATGGTAATAGTATCCAAAGTCGTAGATCTTTACGTTTTCTTTGTTTCTTTTAATCTTAAAAGAAGGCAAGACAAATAAGATTTTAAAATTTTAGAACTTTTCATTTTTTTTTTACCTCGTATAGAATTATTAAATGATCTTTTAAATTTCTATATTATAGAGAATAAACGGCTACACATTTAATCGCGGTGAATTTAACAGATACTTGTATTTAAAAAAAGAAGAAAAAACATGCCACAGTCCCTCAGTCATTTCTTAATAGGTGTGAACCACGCCTTGGGCGTTATCTCAGACAGGTGTCAAAAATTACCTGTATGTTAATAACTAACAAACACAGCTCCCCATGGTCGATTGATAATTTGATACCAATTAAAGGTGTGAACGGAGGTGAACCGAGAACTGAAGTCTAGTAACAAACCTTAAATATCTGTATATGCCCTGTTCACACGGAGAGTTTAATTCGAATTAAACGTAAGTTTACTGCGAATTAGCTTCGCTTTGCGTTCACACGGAGAATTTAATGCGAATTAGTTTATATATATATTACTTCGCATTAGCTCCGTGTGAACGCTAAGCGAAGCTAATTCGAATTAAATTTTTGGGCATGCGTAATGGCAAAATTAAGTCAAATGCGTCATGTCAGTGGTCAAATTGAAGTACTTGTGCTATTTTTGAGTGAAAAACTAAGGAAAAATGTGTCAATCACTAAGATATGTCTCCAGACACTGTGACATTATGTCAAATGCATCTGTTTCAGGATAAGGTGACGTGATTTGTAAATGACGTCATAATAGCCTTCCTCACGCCTGACTGTCAAAGTAAAATTTTAATTCGCATTAGTTTACTTCGCATTAGCTGTCGTGTGAACGCAATTTAATTCGCATTAGTTTACTTCGCATTAGTTTACTTCGCATTAATTTACTGCGAATTAAACTTTTCGTGTGAACAGGGCATTATATGTATATATATATAAGTTCTATCAACCAGTTTTTATTTAACAGATAAATAACGAGAAACACGCATAATTATGAAGAAAAAATCGTAGAAAATAATTATTTTGAAATAGTTATGAGCGTCAGTGCTGAGTGTCGCTCTTCAAAATGGCAGTTTCCTATTTTCTCACACCTGACTTATATATCGTCTGTAAAACAGGTATACAGTAAAATTTCAAGCCGGTCTTAGTTGATATAGATGATTTAGGTATAATTTAAGAATTCTAGAAGAAAAAATCGTAGAAAATAATTATTTTGAAATAGTTATGAGCGTCAGTGCTGAGTGTCGCTCTTCAAAATGGCAGTTTCCTATTTTCTCACACCTGACTTATATATCGTCTGTAAAACAGGTATACAGTAAAATTTCAAGCCGGTCTTAGTTGATATAGATGATTTAGGTATAATTTAAGAATTCTAGAAGAAAAAATCGTAGAAAATAATTATTTTGAAATAGTTATGAGCGTCAGTGCTGAGTGTCGCTCTTCAAAATGGCAGTTTCCTATTTTCTCACACCTGACTTATATATCGTCTGTAAAACAGGTATACAGTAAAATTTCAAGCCGGTCTTAGTTGATATAGATGATTTAGGTATAATTTAAGAATTCTAGAAGAAAAAATCGTAGAAAATAATTATTTTGAAATAGTTATGAGCGTCAGTGCTGAGTGTCGCTCTTCAAAATGGCAGTTTCCTATTTTCTCACACCTGACTTATATATCGTCTGTAAAACAGGTATACAGTAAAATTTCAAGCCGGTCTTAGTTGATATAGATGATTTAGGTATAATTTAAGAATTCTAGAAGAAAAAATCGTAGAAAATAATTATTTTGAAATAGTTATGAGCGTCAGTGCTGAGTGTCGCTCTTCAAAATGGCAGTTTCCTATTTTCTCACACCTGACTTATATATCGTCTGTAAAACAGGTATACAGTAAAATTTCAAGCCGGTCTTAGTTGATATAGATGATTTAGGTATAATTTAAGAATTCTAGAAGAAAAAATCGTAGAAAATAATTATTTTGAAATAGTTATGAGCGTCAGTGCTGAGTGTCGCTCTTCAAAATGGCAGTTTCCTATTTTCTCACACCTGACTTATATATCGTCTGTAAAACAGGTATACAGTAAAATTTCAAGCCGGTCTTAGTTGATATAGATGATTTAGGTATAATTTAAGAATTCTAGAAGAAAAAATCGTAGAAAATAATTATTTTGAAATAGTTATGAGCGTCAGTGCTGAGTGTCGCTCTTCAAAATGGCAGTTTCCTATTTTCTCACACCTGACTTATATATCGTCTGTAAAACAGGTATACAGTAAAATTTCAAGCCGGTCTTAGTTGATATAGATGATTTAGGTATAATTTAAGAATTCTAGAAGAAAAAATCGTAGAAAATAATTATTTTGAAATAGTTATGAGCGTCAGTGCTGAGTGTCGCTCTTCAAAATGGCAGTTTCCTATTTTCTCACACCTGACTTATATATCGTCTGTAAAACAGGTATACAGTAAAATTTCAAGCCGGTCTTAGTTGATATAGATGATTTAGGTATAATTTAAGAATTCTAGAAGAAAAAATCGTAGAAAATAATTATTTTGAAATAGTTATGAGCGTCAGTGCTGAGTGTCGCTCTTCAAAATGGCAGTTTCCTATTTTCTCACACCTGACTTATATATCGTCTGTAAAACAGGTATACAGTAAAATTTCAAGCCGGTCTTAGTTGATATAGATGATTTAGGTATAATTTAAGAATTCTAGAAGAAAAAATCGTAGAAAATAATTATTTTGAAATAGTTATGAGCGTCAGTGCTGAGTGTCGCTCTTCAAAATGGCAGTTTCCTATTTTCTCACACCTGACTTATATATCGTCTGTAAAACAGGTATACAGTAAAATTTCAAGCCGGTCTTAGTTGATATAGATGATTTAGGTATAATTTAAGAATTCTAGAAGAAAAAATCGTAGAAAATAATTATTTTGAAATAGTTATGAGCGTCAGTGCTGAGTGTCGCTCTTCAAAATGGCAGTTTCCTATTTTCTCACACCTGACTTATATATCGTCTGTAAAACAGGTATACAGTAAAATTTCAAGCCGGTCTTAGTTGATATAGATGATTTAGGTATAATTTAAGAATTCTAGAAGAAAAAATCGTAGAAAATAATTATTTTGAAATAGTTATGAGCGTCAGTGCTGAGTGTCGCTCTTCAAAATGGCAGTTTCCTATTTTCTCACACCTGACTTATATATCGTCTGTAAAACAGGTATACAGTAAAATTTCAAGCCGGTCTTAGTTGATATAGATGATTTAGGTATAATTTAAGAATTCTAGAAGAAAAAATCGTAGAAAATAATTATTTTGAAATAGTTATGAGCGTCAGTGCTGAGTGTCGCTCTTCAAAATGGCAGTTTCCTATTTTCTCACACCTGACTTATATATCGTCTGTAAAACAGGTATACAGTAAAATTTCAAGCCGGTCTTAGTTGATATAGATGATTTAGGTATAATTTAAGAATTCTAGAAGAAAAAATCGTAGAAAATAATTATTTTGAAATAGTTATGAGCGTCAGTGCTGAGTGTCGCTCTTCAAAATGGCAGTTTCCTATTTTCTCACACCTGACTTATATATCGTCTGTAAAACAGGTATACAGTAAAATTTCAAGCCGGTCTTAGTTGATATAGATGATTTAGGTATAATTTAAGAATTCTAGAAGAAAAAATCGTAGAAAATAATTATTTTGAAATAGTTATGAGCGTCAGTGCTGAGTGTCGCTCTTCAAAATGGCAGTTTCCTATTTTCTCACACCTGACTTATATATCGTCTGTAAAACAGGTATACAGTAAAATTTCAAGCCGGTCTTAGTTGATATAGATGATTTAGGTATAATTTAAGAATTCTAGAAGAAAAAATCGTAGAAAATAATTATTTTGAAATAGTTATGAGCGTCAGTGCTGAGTGTCGCTCTTCAAAATGGCAGTTTCCTATTTTCTCACACCTGACTTATATATCGTCTGTAAAACAGGTATACAGTAAAATTTCAAGCCGGTCTTAGTTGATATAGATGATTTAGGTATAATTTAAGAATTCTAGAAGAAAAAATCGTAGAAAATAATTATTTTGAAATAGTTATGAGCGTCAGTGCTGAGTGTCGCTCTTCAAAATGGCAGTTTCCTATTTTCTCACACCTGACTTATATATCGTCTGTAAAACAGGTATACAGTAAAATTTCAAGCCGGTCTTAGTTGATATAGATGATTTAGGTATAATTTAAGAATTCTAGAAGAAAAAATCGTAGAAAATAATTATTTTGAAATAGTTATGAGCGTCAGTGCTGAGTGTCGCTCTTCAAAATGGCAGTTTCCTATTTTCTCACACCTGACTTATATATCGTCTGTAAAACAGGTATACAGTAAAATTTCAAGCCGGTCTTAGTTGATATAGATGATTTAGGTATAATTTAAGAATTCTAGAAGAAAAAATCGTAGAAAATAATTATTTTGAAATAGTTATGAGCGTCAGTGCTGAGTGTCGCTCTTCAAAATGGCAGTTTCCTATTTTCTCACACCTGACTTATATATCGTCTGTAAAACAGGTATACAGTAAAATTTCAAGCCGGTCTTAGTTGATATAGATGATTTAGGTATAATTTAAGAATTCTAGAAGAAAAAATCGTAGAAAATAATTATTTTGAAATAGTTATGAGCGTCAGTGCTGAGTGTCGCTCTTCAAAATGGCAGTTTCCTATTTTCTCACACCTGACTTATATATCGTCTGTAAAACAGGTATACAGTAAAATTTCAAGCCGGTCTTAGTTGATATAGATGATTTAGGTATAATTTAAGAATTCTAGAAGAAAAAATCGTAGAAAATAATTATTTTGAAATAGTTATGAGCGTCAGTGCTGAGTGTCGCTCTTCAAAATGGCAGTTTCCTATTTTCTCACACCTGACTTATATATCGTCTGTAAAACAGGTATACAGTAAAATTTCAAGCCGGTCTTAGTTGATATAGATGATTTAGGTATAATTTAAGAATTCTAGAAGAAAAAATCGTAGAAAATAATTATTTTGAAATAGTTATGAGCGTCAGTGCTGAGTGTCGCTCTTCAAAATGGCAGTTTCCTATTTTCTCACACCTGACTTATATATCGTCTGTAAAACAGGTATACAGTAAAATTTCAAGCCGGTCTTAGTTGATATAGATGATTTAGGTATAATTTAAGAATTCTAGAAGAAAAAATCGTAGAAAATAATTATTTTGAAATAGTTATGAGCGTCAGTGCTGAGTGTCGCTCTTCAAAATGGCAGTTTCCTATTTTCTCACACCTGACTTATATATCGTCTGTAAAACAGGTATACAGTAAAATTTCAAGCCGGTCTTAGTTGATATAGATGATTTAGGTATAATTTAAGAATTCTAGAAGAAAAAATCGTAGAAAATAATTATTTTGAAATAGTTATGAGCGTCAGTGCTGAGTGTCGCTCTTCAAAATGGCAGTTTCCTATTTTCTCACACCTGACTTATATATCGTCTGTAAAACAGGTATACAGTAAAATTTCAAGCCGGTCTTAGTTGATATAGATGATTTAGGTATAATTTAAGAATTCTAGAAGAAAAAATCGTAGAAAATAATTATTTTGAAATAGTTATGAGCGTCAGTGCTGAGTGTCGCTCTTCAAAATGGCAGTTTCCTATTTTCTCACACCTGACTTATATATCGTCTGTAAAACAGGTATACAGTAAAATTTCAAGCCGGTCTTAGTTGATATAGATGATTTAGGTATAATTTAAGAATTCTAGAAGAAAAAATCGTAGAAAATAATTATTTTGAAATAGTTATGAGCGTCAGTGCTGAGTGTCGCTCTTCAAAATGGCAGTTTCCTATTTTCTCACACCTGACTTATATATCGTCTGTAAAACAGGTATACAGTAAAATTTCAAGCCGGTCTTAGTTGATATAGATGATTTAGGTATAATTTAAGAATTCTAGAAGAAAAAATCGTAGAAAATAATTATTTTGAAATAGTTATGAGCGTCAGTGCTGAGTGTCGCTCTTCAAAATGGCAGTTTCCTATTTTCTCACACCTGACTTATATATCGTCTGTAAAACAGGTATACAGTAAAATTTCAAGCCGGTCTTAGTTGATATAGATGATTTAGGTATAATTTAAGAATTCTAGAAGAAAAAATCGTAGAAAATAATTATTTTGAAATAGTTATGAGCGTCAGTGCTGAGTGTCGCTCTTCAAAATGGGCATTATGGCAGTTTCCTATTTAGGGGAATTTCAGACGTCGCACACCGGCGTTATAATACACAAAATAATTCAGCTGATCATCTTAATAAGTTACATTTCCCAAGCTTTCTTGGAAGGAAAGATATATTCCTTATCAACAAGTTTGAGGCCCAGTTTAGTAAATCTGCACAATTTTTTATGCAAGTCTGCAAATAAGGGAACTTGTAATTTTTCTGCACTACTTTCTTCTCCTACTGATTCTAAAAATAATTAGTGGGATGTACTAAGTACCCAACATACTGGTATTCCTAGGTATGTGAATTATTGATACTTGTATTATATAATTTAATGTCATATCATTTAATACCCGGTATTCTTTCCGTTTCATTTATTGAGTTGCATTCCTGATATATATCTTACCATATTGATATCGATTATTTTTATTGAATATGGTATAAATTTAATACCTTGTAAAAGGAACGATGTATCGTCTGCAGCGTGTTGTAGGATTTTTATTCTTTAAGCACGAGTTCTTCAGTAAAGCCTATTAATTCTGACGAATTGTGAATCTTTTTCGACATTGTTTCCACTATACTAAAGGAGTATACCAGTAAATAAAAGAAGCAGTGTTGAGACTGGACAACCTTGTGTCATTTTGCATTTCTGCCCGTCTGTCACACTTTCTTTCGAACTTGTGCTGACATTTTACATAGCAATTCCCTATACATGTACGGCCTGAAGATTTTTTTTAGATAGATGTGATGCATTCCAGTAAAATGCGTTATTTTTATTTTGAATCTGTGTTCCTCTAAAAATTGACGCTTTCTAAATTTTGGTGTAGCTATAGTCCAGAATGTTTATCAGAGAGCCTGTTATTTAAGTGCTAGGGTTTCGTAATGAACGTTAGACAGAATACTGCCTCCAGGACGTTAAAAAAGTGGGAGGTGGTAGTGTAGTGAAATAAAAACGGTATTACACAAGAGTTAGAAATATTTTGGTTCGTATTTAAAGGTCTTTGATGGTAAAAGGTACTCTAACTATGTTCTACCTGAACACGCCTATTCAATTTTGCAATGACAACCTCATTCCTGCAAAACAACAGAAACCCGATTCTGCAATAGTCATCTAAATCGCGAGATTTAAACCTAACTATAAGCAGCATTAGACAAATCGGATAGACATGATCCATTTGCCAAAGACAATCACATCCCTAGACCCTGCAACAGCTGACTAAAGCACTACATTTGGAGTGGGAGAGTATTCCTACAGAGTTTTTATAACATACATTACCCTTTTACTGTAGATTTCAACTTGACTGTGAACTACCCCCTGACTGCAGACTCCACTTTGACTATGAAGAACCCCCCTGACTGTAGACTCCACCTTGACTATGAACTACCCCCTGACCGTGAACTTCCCCCTGACCGTAGACTCCACCTTCACTATGAACAACCCAAAACTGCAGACTCCACTTTAAATATGAAGTATCCCCAAATTGTAGACTCCAATTTGACTGTGAACTACCCACTTACTGTAGACTCCACCTTGACTGTGAAATTATCCCCTGACTGTAGACTCCACCTTGACTATGAACTACCCCTTGACTGTGAACTACCCCCTGACCGTGAACTTCCCCCTGAATGTAGACTCCACCTTGACTATGAACAACCCCAAACTGCAGACTTCACCTTATCTATGAAGTATCCCCAAATGTAGACTCCACTTTGACTGTGAACTACCCTTGACTGTGAACTACCCCCTGACTGTACACTCCAACTTGACTATAAACAACTCAAACCTGTAGACTCCACCTTGATTGTAAACTACCCCTTGACTATGAACTACCCACTGACTGTAGTTTCCACATTGACTATGAACTACCCCTGACTGTAGACTCCACCTTGCCTATGAACTACCCTTTGAACCTTTACTGTAAACTCCACCTTTATTGTGAACTACCCGCTGACTGTAAACTCAATCTTGACTATGAACTACCCCTTGAACCTTGACTGTAGACTCCTTGACTATGAACTTCCCCTGACTGTAGACTCCACCTTGACTATGAACTACCCCTTGAACCTTGACTGTAGACTCCATCTTGACTATGAACTACCCCTTGAACATTGACTGTAGACTCCACCTTGACTATGAACTTCCCCTGACTGTAGACTCCACCTTGACTATGAACTACCCCTTGAACCTTGACTGTAGACTCCATCTTGACTATGAACTACCCCTTGAACCTTGACTGTGGACTCCACCTTGACTATGAACTACCCTTTGAACCTTTACTGTAAACGCCACCTTTATTGTAAACTACCCGCTGACTGTAGACTCCACCTTGACTATGAACTATATCCCTTTAACCTTGACTGTAGACTCCACCTTGACCATGAATACCCCTTGAACCTTGACTGTAGATTCCATCTTGACTATGACCTACCCCTTAAACCTTGACTGTAGGCTCCACCTTGACTATGAACTTCCCTTGACTGTAGACTCCACCTTGACTATGAACTACCCTTTGAACCTTTACTGTAAACTCCACCTTTATTGTGAATACCCGCTGACTGTAGACTCCACCTTGACTATGAACTATCCCTTGAACCTTGACTGAAGACTCAACCTTGACTATGACTACCCCATGAACCTTGACTGTAGACTCCACTTTGATTATGAACTTCCCCTGACTGTAGACTCCATAGACTCCACCTTGACTATGAACTACCCCTTGAACCTTGACTGTGGACTCCACCTTGACTTTGAACTTCCTCTGACTGTAGACTCCACCTTGACTATGAACTTCCCCTGACTGTAGACTCCACCTTGACTATGAATAACCTCCTTTCTGTGAGGGGTCTATTTTGTCCCAACACCTATTGCAACACAAGACCTCAATGCATACTGTCTCATCCAAAGGAGCAGTCTCCACGTCCAACAGTGGGATTTGAAACCACAACATAAGAACCAACCCCTTACTTTGCAACTCTAGAAAATTTCTAACCACTGCACCATGCATGTGACAGCACATCAATTTAGAAGATCCATAAACTGACTTAAAAAAAACTTAAATTGTTGCCAAAAAACAAGAAAAATGGTATCCCTAGGACCATCAAAATAATTGGTCTAGTATCTGTCTGCTACCAATTTATCATAATTATCATGAAACTATCAACAATAAAATATACTTAACATGCATTTCATACTCTATACTATACCTCTCATACTGGCCTATCTTGGCCTTTGAAGAACATTAAAAAAGGTATTTTTTGCTCATTATTAATTATCTATTTTTTACAAGTCTACCTATCATTAAAACAATGAAAGTTCTTTTTGTGTAATAAAAAAGTGTTCTTGTAGAGTTCTCTTATTCTATAAACCTTTCAAATACATGTATATTATTGTTCCCGCCTTTGCAAAAGTGGGGGGGGGGCAATATAAATCTCATCTGTCTGTACTTCTGTCAATCTGTAGTTTTGTCCATCACAAAAACTTTCAATTTGGTCATAATAATAAGATTCTCAGCCAACCTTGGTCTTTCAGTCAGATGATGTAACCTAATTAGCGTCTGAAACTTGCACAACTTTTCATTCATGGCTGAAATATAGATTTCGGCAAACGTTAACAAGTTTAGAGATAATACAATGAAAGTTTGTTGTACAGCAAGTGGTGGGGCTTAGTCACATTTGGTGATGTGCCATATACCCTGGAACTAAAAGTGAGAGCCTGCCAGGGATCATCCTGGGTTGGGGTCTTTAAACCAAGACCTTTAAGAAGGGAGGAATGTGGGAGTCAGCCCAGTTCGATCGCCAGTGACCGGATAGCTCAGTTGGTTATTTGAGACCTGACCGGAGATTCAGGGGGCCACGGTTTGAATCCCAGTCTGGTCTACATTGTTTTTCTCCTCTCCCATAAAAGGAAAAGATCCGAAGGGGGCATCAGATCATTAGAGTGAAATTACTCCTACTCTCAGCATAGCTCTATTAACAATACTCATTTTCTTATACTTGTATTGTCTTCACTTTTTTATAGAATAATGTTTAACAAAAAGTATAATAAATGTTAGTACAGTAAGAAAAAAATGTATGTTAAGAGAAATTTTATTTGATCAAGCCGTTCAATTGAATTTCAGGTTAAAAGGTAATTTCTCGAATATCTTAAACAATTGTCAATCTGTCATTAAACACTTACAACATGTGTACAAACTAATGAATTATTTGGATTTTATAGTAATTTATAATGGATTTCAAATTTGATTTAAGGTGGTAAAAAATAGATAGGTCAATTTTTTTCCCCAAATTCAATTTCTCTGATACTTTGATCTTTTGCTCTAGGATACAAAACCTCTTCCATATATGATATGAAAGAAATTCAATCACACATTTTTGTCCACATAGTTTGAAATATGGCCTGTAAGAAAGTTGTGAAATCAGACATTCAACGTTTTTCAACATTATCAATTAATTTATTGAAAACTTGCATGATGCTGTTTATAAAAACAATATTATTGTTACTGGTACTTGAATTCAATAGGTTTAGTTATAATGATACTGGTAAATTTGAATAAGATATTATGTAAAAATAGAGCATACATATAAGTGTCAGAATTGAAAATAATTCACAAGTAACTATGCTACACACAAAGTTATCTCACAAGAAATTGTATATTAAATTCAATTTTTACAAAAAATCAACAGAATGATTCTAATGGGTCCCAGAATAAATTGTGTCAAAATAAGGAAAATTGAACTGATAGTTTTAGATATTTCATCACAATATTTTTTCTTTAACTTTTTATCTTTAACCTCTTGATATGACATTGACCTTTACAGTACATCAAACATCTCGTAATATATGTGTCCAAATATCAGCCCTCTACTATACAAGGAACATAAGTTACACTGCATTTCGTAACAGACTTACAGTCTGTACTGCATTTAAACAGCATTAAGCGATTCTAAAATGTGAGCTACCAAGTGACCAATACATGTATTTAGAATTCTCTGATTTTTCTCCCACAAAATATATGATGTCAATTTTTGCTTGCTTAAGTAGCGCATAAAATATCTACCAAACTAAGTGATTTTGTCTTCAAATACTGGGCAAATTCTTATACTTGAGAGTTGTCTTACTCAGGTAGCTTGTCTAGCATTGTAGTGCATATGCAAGATGTTTTTTTTTCACTTTACTATCTGGTTTCATCTCTTTGTATGATATATAATTTTATATTGTGTGTGGACTCTAGACACTGATAGATGTTTGAAGTTATAAATCTAAGTTTATCATCACTGTAATGAAAATGAACTGTCTATCCCAACATTAACAATATTTCAGTGACATTGCATTTTACTGAACAGTGTGTCGATTTACCCAAATGGAGCCAAAGGTGACTCGAATGGACTTCTGTAGACTTTATATCAAAACTAAAATGCATCTATATGTATAAAAAAATTATTTAGTTTTGCATTTAGATATTTATATTGTTGAATATTCAGAATAATGGCTATTGAAATAAATGTGTTTTATGTTTATGACAAACATTCAAATTATTGTATCAAAAAAACTTACTTTATTCATGACATTTAAGCAAATTATTTTAAAATATACAAGTTTACCAATCAGAAAATTTCACAAATTTATTCTTTTTTAGTAAATCAGTCACGTAGCAACAGGGGGCCGGGGGCTTGCCCCCCCCCCCCCCCAACTATTTTCCAGACATAACTTTTAGTTTTACTGTATTAAAAATGTTCATTGAAAGCCGGGTGTTAGCAACACCCTTGAAAGCCCCCCTCCCACCACACATACTTTCAAAAAAAAAGATGCTAAATCACTATAAATAATATTACTATTTTTATCATAATTAAGTCCCTTTGGTTAAATCGACGCATCTTACTGAATGTCACCTATCATGGATCATCATTGAACATATAATGAATCAATGTGAACAGAACTCATCTACCCAAAAACTATATGTATATGATGAAAATTGATTGAAAACTGCTCAGTTTTTAATTTATGACAGAGAATGTTAACACCTAAACATTCATAGGGAAAATCCACATTAGTCTTTGTGAACAAGAAAAAAAACTTTTCAGCATTATAGACACATTAAAACCACAATAAATAGAGGAAATTCGCGTCGCAACTTTATTTGAAGTATTCTATACTGGTTGCAAGTGGCGAGACCATAATTTAACCTTACTTGCATTACATTTATCGGCGAAACAAACGATAATTATTTTTATTTTATCTTGTTAAAATACTATCTTACTTACAATAGATCGGTTTTGATTGCGAGTTTACTATTGTTTTCACTGGTACACAGCAATTCAATTCTGTAATGACCAACCATATCATATATAGAGCGTGGCACACTAGGTCTCAGAAAATCAAAATAAGTTTCCATATACCTTGTATACATATATAAACATAAAAAGTGAAACAATTATGTTGCTATGGATTGCCGTTGCCATGGTAACGAACTCACCTACTTTCCCCTCCTGAAATGCTTCTTTTTCTCACAATAATCGAGAAGATTGGAGTGTTTATATTGCCGTTAATACATTCATTAAAGTTCTGATCATGATACGTGTTGTTAATATGATGAAAAATGATTAGATTAAAATAATAAAAAAAATTCTAAAAAATGTTACAATATTGGAATATCGTATGCTATTAGGAGTCCTTGAGTAGCTTTGGAAAAGGTCAAATTTGGTCATTTTTCAAAGACGTTTTACATTCGAATGCAGCCATGCAGGAGCTGGGCATGATAATATCTATGAAGGGGACATACTGTACTATCAATATATGCAATAAAATTTTTGGGGCAATTGGGTTTAAGAGTAGTAACCATGGAAACAAAATTGACATTTTCCCCTTTTTTAAAGTTAAGATTTGGGTCATATTTCAAAGAAGCTTTACATTCGAATGCAGCCATGCAAAAGCTGGGCATCATAAAATCTATGAAGGGGGCATACTGTACTATCAATATATGCAATAATATTTTTAGGGCAAATAAGTGTAAGAGTAGTAACCATGGAAACAAAAGTGAGATTTTCCATTTTTTTCAAAGGTCAAATTTGAGGCATATTTCAAAGAAGTTTTACATTCGATTGCAGCCATGCTGGAGCTGGGCATAATAATATCTCTAAAGGGGGCATACTGTACTATCAATATATGCAATAATATTTTTGGGGCTAATGGGTTTAAGAGTAGTAACCATGGAAACAAAATTGACATTTCCCCCTTTTTTTAAAAGTTCAAATTTGGGTCATATTTCAAAGAAGCTTTACATTCGAATGCAGTCATGCAGGAGCTTGGCATCATAAAATCTATGAAGGGGGCATACTGTACTATCAATATATGCAATAATATTCTTGGGGCAAATAAGTGTAAGAGTAGTAACCATGGAAACAAAAATGAGATTTTCCATTTTTTTTCAAAGGTCAAATTTGGGGCATATTTCAAAGAAGTTTTTCATTCGAATGCAGCCATGCTGGAGCTGGGCATAACAATATCTATAAAGGGGACATACTGTACAATCAATGTATGCAATAATATTTTTGGGGCTAATGGGTTTAAGAGTAGTAACCATGGAAACAAAATTGACATTTTCCCCTTTTTCAAAAGTTCAAGTTTGGGACAATTTTCCCATTTTTGAAAGGCCAAAATTACAAAAAAGTTAATACAAGGGTTCAATTGTATTTAATATCTGATTTGCCCATTTAAATGTATCTAAAGGAAGTAAACACAACACAATCAAACAAGCATTTGATCATACAATCTGTATGTTGCCATAGAAACATATAGGCATATCATAACTGGCAAGTATTAAAATTGATTGATTGTCTGATTGTTTGAATTATAATATATCAATAAAAACGTCAAATATATCAAATTATTAATCAACAAATGTACATTTGTTTGTTACAGTTATATATGAAATTTGGCTATCGCATGTGCATATCGTCAGTGCATACCTTAAAGAGAGAACTGCCAATTCCTATAACAAAATGACATGAGATCTATTTTGACTAGCGGGAGCTTAACGTACTAAGCATGTGGGAATGAACAGTATGGTATTTTCCAAGTTGCAGAAATATTCAACAACGATCATATTACATGTACATAAAAATTTTATAACTTTCATTTGAGCTGCATTTTCACAATCTGTCAACTTTTCAGCAACTGGTAAATAATTCAAATGTTAGGCTTTATATCACAGTTGCAACATGAGTTTATAATTTACATTGCACAAAGGCATATATTTCTAATACATGTAGCTGGTCTTACAGTAAAATTTTGTCACATATGTTGAAAAACTAGTACAATGTTGTATTACATATCAAATTTAAAAGCTAATCAACAGATATAATCGATCTCCCCCACCCCTCACCCCTACGCCTAATTATTTTGATCTAATAGGAGATTCCTTATCTGATCTTTTCGGTCTTCTTCCTCTGAGGCACAGAAATCTGCAGCAGTCATCCTCTTCTCCTTTTGACAAAGACGGGAGAAGAAAGAAGATATCTGCTGACCAGAAAGGAATTCTGACCTACTAAACAGTCCACAATTCCTCATCTCCTCCGCTGCAATATACGGATCTACTTTATTGCCAGTCCTCTTCCCAATATCGAACTTCTCTGTCATGAAAGCTTTCTGCCCAGAAGTGAAAGTTACTCTTTGTCTGTTTTCTTTAATGGCCCATCCCATGTCTAATTCTGAACATCTACATACATCAGTATTGCTGTGGGACTCTAAAACCACAGATCTTTGTGGCTGGAAAGACAAAATCTTATCTGCATACATCCTCTTTGCCTTCTCTGAAATGTTCATTTTGGCATCGCTTCTGAAACTACAGTTGCCCATGTTTACATGATTTTCAAGAGCCTTTTGTGTAGAGAATGTCTTGGAGCAACTTCCCTCCGGACATTCCAGAACAGATGATCTAGATGGATTCTCCTCACTAGTGTCCTCTACAAATCAAATCATTCTTTGTTAGATAAGATGTAACGTCTCCATTTAAGTAAAAAAAAATCTTGAGTGAGACGCAAAACAATAAATAAACAAAAAAACAATGAATTATTGTACATGTAAGCTTTTCTGGGGTTATTTTTGGTTGCTGCTTAGTGGCTAGAAAGTAAGAGTAAAAAATCCCTAATCAAACTGAAAATTACCAGGAGTTTCTTCTTCCATTTCTGAAATTCCTCCGCCAATCCATCCAGCCACTGTCTTTAGTTCTACAGAATTTTCTGGGGCACTTAGATGATCCCAGGTTAGTAACTTTCCTATAAAGAAACATTGATAGATATTCATTTTAAAATGCATAAACAAAGGATGCTGCTTGAAATATGAAACCTCTTATGCCCCCCCCCCCCCCCCCCCACTTGGGCATATATATCATAGGGTGATAAATCTAGATATCAAATTTCATTTCAGTGTGTGCAATCTCTACAAAGAAATGAACAGAAATAACATATTATTGGGATATATCTAAGCCAAAGGATCAATAACTGTGTCAAAAATTGCCCGATCATACCTAAATAATTGTGGTGCTGCCTCTTTAAAAATAGTCATTGATAAAAACATATACCTGTGTATCAGTCTTTGTCGAAATCGGCAAGAGTATTTGCTGATAAAATAATTGCACACAAATCATTCCCCATAACTATCATATCAAAATACACTTTGAATATGTTCTTCATTACCTTTACCAACTGAATAGGCTTTCCACATCCTGAGTCCACTTTCTGTAAATTGGAAGTTGTACATCTGCGAGATACATGGTATGGTGCTTTTTCTGGGTGTTGCATCCAAAATGTTTACAGATGTGACAACTTTGACTCTAAGGTCATCTTTATTTTCCTTGTCTACAGCCTAAAAGACATGAGTTAACAAGATTATTATAACTTATCACAAAAACTGCATATTGTCATCTATTCTGATGACCGGCCTTTTTAACAAAAACCTCTGGGGCCACATTGCCCAACAGACAGACAGACCACTCAATCACAAAAACTCACCTAACCAGAGTTTATTAACAAATGCAAGAATTAAAAATACAAAATATTGACACATTTTGAAGTCAAATTTAAGAAAATATAGCTGTGCGGAACAAATAATAATAACCTGTTTCATGTGCTGTGCTGTTGTGACATCATTGCCCTCATTGACATGGCGTTTGATGATGGATTTGATGTGAGAAGCACGTCTATCACATGGCCCTGTAAAATATGACATTTTTAAAAAGTATAAACTCACTTATATAAACAAAAGATATTCAATGGTTTGTATTCTAATATGATTTATAAATTTCTATCCACAAGCCTTGGCAACTTCTTTATATATCACTATGTTTACAAAATTAACCTTATACATAACATGTATTTGTTTCATTGATTTTTATATCATCCGCATGATGCAGTGGTTAGAGCAACGGTGCAATGATCTGATGTACATGTAGCTCTGACGACTTATACTTGGACGACAAACACTTGGACGACAAACGCACTGACTAAGAAATAGCTTGAATGTGCATCTATAATAAAAAACCAACAATATATATATATATATATATATATATATATATATATATATATATATATATATATATATATATATACCTTTTCCATTCTGTGCCTCACAAAAGTTGTAGGACACTATACTGGAGGGAAGTTCATGTTGAAGAGTCAACAGTGTGGAGGAACTTTTGTAACATCCAGCATTGTCTGAGAAAAAATGCAACCGGGTTACATCTTTCTTAAGGGCCATTATATCCTTTGAAACATCCACAAGGATCTGTGATGTGACTGCTGCATCCTGTGCTGTTGGTTGTTCAAATATATGGATGTGCGTTATCGTAGAATAGGAGCAATGATGTTTTAGAAGTGAAACGGTTATGTGCCAGTTTATGCCCCTCTTTGCAAACCAGTCTACTTGTCCTAAAATAAAGAAATTATTTTTTTTTCAAAGAAAGATTAAAACAATGTCACATCAATGATGTTGACAACTGGAGAGACAACTGAAAAAAAACCAGACAATTAGAAAAGATTAATTGAAATATGAAAGGCTGTGAAAAGGGTAAATTAGAGCACCCATGAATCTCAAATAGATAATGAAAAATGGAGCCAAATCTGTTGACGGATAGAGCTATGCCTGAGGGAGATGATCCTTCAGTTTGAGATTTAAAATCTATAAATAATTTTAGACAGTCAAAAAAAAGTTGAATTTCTAAGCAATTACCAAAGCACCTGGCTACTATGATTAAAATCAAAATAAATATATCATCTTTAATGAATCCAAGTTCCAATCAACAAACTAAAATGTACCTTCTCTATATTTCCTTGGAAGAAATTTCATAGCCCAATCACAAGTGATGACAGCATCAACATTTGTCATGTTGTCAACAATCACGGATCTAGCCTCCTCCTGGTTTCTTGAACGAATCACATGGCTTTTCCAGTTCCGTATTGCCGATATCGACTCTTCTACCTAAAGAAGAAGAAAGAAAATTATAAGATTTGTTAGTGAAACATTTACAAAACCCTTATTCAAAATAAATCAGATACAAATTCAATTAAAAGGTATACCAATAAACCTCAAAATGTCAACTGATAAATCTATCAGGAAGTTTAAAATGGATTAGTTTCAAGGGAGGAACAAAGCATGTAGAATATATTTAAAGTACATATATATATGGAAACTTGGTAAGGCATTACAGTGTACAAAACAGCTTCCTTGTTTCTCCATTCATGTATCTCCGCCTTGCTCTTGATGAAGTTTAAAGTGGTATTCATGTTTACACACTCTTGGCATGATGAGTCATGGTTATGATCACATAAAGTTTTGAAGTTGGAATCTGTTGAACTCAGAGCATATGACAGGCAATGATCAGCAACTGGGTTTTCCCTTGTGACATGTACCTACAACACATTGAACAAATTATATTGATTGCTAAATGAAAGAAAAACTAAACTGAATTGGAAATACAAATGTTGAATACATACATGTACATGTATATTCATATATATTGTCACTGTGTTTGGCAAACACTGGATCCAAAATCAAGTTTGTATATATTTTTGCAATTAGAATTGAATTCTAAATAATTACTTTTGTGATTACCTTTAGCTCAGATTTAAGGTATCGCTTTGCATTTTGCAGATTTTCTTGCACAGAGTTGGATTCCATGCTTGTCAATCCAAGGTCTTGGACTACCGACTCTAGGTCTTTAAAAGCTCTACAACCCTCCATAACATAGTTGTCAAGACCTTCAATGCTTTGCCTGACCAATGCAGAGCAGTCATCTAGGAGTTTGTACAATGTGCTTGAACCTGTTTTGAATAAAATTAGAAAAGTTTAATCAAAATGTAAAACCAGAACTAATTCAACCCTTAGACTACTGCAATAATTTTCATTGCATGAAATACAGTTTATTGTGACATCACAGAAAAATGTAAAAACATTTAAGTGATGTTATGAAACTTGAGAAGTAACATAGAATAAATACATATGGTAACAAACAATGCATCATGCTCAATGCAAACATTATTACATGTACTAATAATCCATCACATGTATCTTTACCAAAATTTTGAATACTTATCTTAAAAATTCACCAGTACAGAATAAAACAATGTTACACAATTTATGAAAAAAAAAAATATAAGTTATATAAATCCCCTTGAGGTAGAAAACACCAAAACTACAGAGAAAATATGTTCTATAATCTACCTTTGAAAATATATCCTCTGTAGCTGTTTTACACAACTTTTTGCCTAATATGAAAGTTTAGACCACAGAAGTGCACAAGTTAAAATGTTGATCATTTTCATTGTTATGTAAGGTGTTTTAAAAGCCTTATGGAAACAGACAGCAGATTTATAATACCTCAAAATCTCATGGTCTGAAGATTTTTGAATTCTTCAATAGTGGAAATGGGCAAAAAAAACTTTAAATTTTTATATATACCTAATGGCTTTATGTTCTCTTCATTGCATACTGTGTTGGGCTATTATCCTTGATGGCGCAAGACTTCTTATCACACTTGGTATCTTGATTATTTCTCCACATGGTAGTTTCAATGTCTTCTCTCCAAAAGGCTGATCTTTTATAATATGACTGGAGAGTATGAAATCAATGAAGTGATCCAGCTGACTAACATCAAACTTTTCTCTGACTTGTTTTCTCTTGGACACAGGCTCTCCAATACCAAACTGGTTGCAATGCTGTTTAGCAGCCTTAAATTTGTACTGAGTCACGTCAGGAACAAGCTAAAATTTAAATAGAATATTAAGTTTATGTGAAATAAGGAGTGAAAATATATAAGTCTATAATAGGGCTGGGACGATACAGTGTATCGGTGCATTGCGATATTTTTTCTACGGATCGATACACCCACACAAATATCAAAACTTTCATTTTTTTTTTATACTTTTCAGAATGACAAAAATATATTATGGTTACAACCAAGAGTGAAAGTAATTTCTCAGCTCCAGTGAACTAAAATAAAGAAATGTTCATAGATTTTGATTTAAATGCAATTTCAAATCAACAATGTATGAATTCTAACAACTGATGTGATTCAAACATAACAGCCATGACAATGAAGATCTTTACATGGACTAAATTCTTACATACTTTCTTCACTTCTTCGAAGCTGTGTTGGTCAGATATGATTGACAGAATTTGCCTCTGTAGGTGCCATGTTTCTGCTCGTTTATATATCTCCACAAGAGTATTGAAGGTTGGCGTATCCTGATCTTTATTCTGCTGTTCTTGAAATATAGCGGATTTAATAAATTCAGCTTCTCCAGGACAAATGGTGTTGCATATCAAATCAAAGCACTGAGCAGCTTTCGATATGTATCGATGTTGGGTTCTTCTGCTGGCTTCAGTTATCTGCCCTTGTAACTTTTTAACGGGGCTTAATCCTGCAATAACAATGAATGTACCATGTGATCATGGAGCTTATGGCTCTTATGGTCGGTCTTTATTCTTATTAAGTAATGTTACGACCTTTACTGTTGACCTCTGACCCTGATGAACATCTTACCTACTTGAGAGTTATAAGCAATGTTATGATAAGTGTCGCTACAGCTAAGTCTCAAGATGACCTTGACCTTTGACCTCTGACCCTGAAAAACAATAGGGTTCTTCCTCTCATGATGGTGATCAAGTATACCAAGTTGTATGATTCTAGAGATTACCGTTTGGTCTCTATCCTGCCTGCAAGGCCCGGACAGACAGACAGACAGACGGACGACGCTACACCATAATACGTCCCATCTAAAGACGGGCATATAAAAAGGGTGACTACTGGACAGACACACAAACGCCAGACAAAGTGATCCCTATATGTCGCTATGGTTTGCAGGCGACACAAAAATGAAATAGATAGAATAAAGGAAACATGATATAAAAAGATCTTTGGAAAGTTGCAATATATAAATTTATACCTGACAAACTAAGCAACGTGTTCAAAGCTTCTCGGGGAGCATCAAGACTGCGATTATCATCCCAGCAGGAAACTGAGGAAGATTGACTAAGACTATTTTCCTGACTGCTCTCTGTGAAGTCTGTCCAGGCGATTTCTGCAGCTGGCAGCGCTGCCTACAAATGTAATCGCAATTATCATTTCAAAGAAATCGATACATGAAATCATGAAAAGGTGTTACTGATCCCTTAGTCTTACATATGATGTATTGACGTACCCTGTATAACTTTGAATAAAATTCATAAAACTTAATCAGATAAACAGAATATCTGATTAACATAATGCCCTATTCACCAAATTAGTAGTCTTTATATCCTGCTCATGATTCTATTTGAAGACTTCATATAAGGTGTAATATTACTGTAATTATCTACATTATTGATAAGATTGAAGCATAAGTTTTACAAGTACTTTCTGTTTAAACTGATTTATTGTCATTAACAAGGTCAATCTTTTAGTTCACAAAATAAAATATGTGGTCAAAAGATGTAAATTTGTTAGGATTGAGACTAACTGTCAATGTATATTAGTGCTATTCTAATATCAATATAACAGGATTTTGAAATTTTGCATAACAGAATATCAGAAAGAAAAATAAAGGACAAATAGAAAAAGCTAGGGTTTGGTGCAGCAATATCATATCAGGATATCCGAAATATCAGATTATGAGATATCTGATTTAATGGGACCCACTGTATAATAACAAACAGACAAATATACTGTTACAGTAGTAGATGTTGTTTTATCTTACCTTTCTCGTACGTTTTAATGGAACCGGGTTACAATCTTCGAATGAGTCTTCAATGCTAAACTGAAAATAGGATGTTGGTTGAAAGCATATCTTCTTGTATTGTATGTAATATACCTTACATCTACGTGTAAAATAAGAGAGAAGTACACATTTCCTGGCAAAAAAAAACTAAAAATTTAATGTAATCAAACATTTTCTCACTTTACAAATATTATACAATATTTACCAGCTGCTCAGACTCATTTTCATTGAAAATTTCAGCCTCCAATAATTCTTTTCTGCAATTTCTGCATATACCTGCAATTGTTTTAAAATTATACTAAGTAAGTTGTATTAACATATATCAGCTGACTTAATAATAATAACAAAAATAATAACCTTTATTTATCCAGGATAACTCAATTAGTTTAAAACTGGTTTCCATTGCCATTGCATAAATATAATAAATTATAAAAGTCTACATATAACATAATATTACTAAGGAGACAATGATCACTTCCTACAAATCAAATCTGACCAAATGCAAATTACTCATTCAATGAGTGTACACTGCCAGTGAGTGTACAAAAGTTTTTTTTTTTAGCGTGTCGCACTTTAAACATATGATGATTTCAGGAACCAATCCACTCAGAGTGAGAAATAAGATAGAAGGGTAGAAGGACATGTAGCAAACTATTATCTGTAATTAATAAGGTGTTTAAACTAGAACAAACAAAATAATAAACACGTGTTTACAACAAATCCTAATCTATTGATATGCTTGTCGATAAACACACTCTATTACAAAAAATGTTTCATTCAGTACATATATTAATTATGATTTAAAATAAAATTACTCTGATGTATATAGTATCTATAATAGATCTAATGTGATCATCAAAATGTGTATATTCTCCTTATTTCAGCAATGAAACATTAATTTCATTGTAGTGAGCTACCTATAGATTGAATATTGTTTTTGTACTTATTGTATTCAAATCAGATAAAACATAACCCACTCACCTGTTCCAACTGCCAACACAACTCCAAAATTCTCATGTATAGTGTATACATTTGGAAGTGTCAGTGTTCTGTCAGATTTTCTTCTTATGCCCTTATGAGTGTTAAAAATGAAAGGGATTTCACAGAAGTTCCGTCGTTTTCTTCTACTGTTTGTTTCCAAAACATGGACAGAATGGTTTGCACAGATAGAGAAATTTCGTTGAGAAGGGAGCAATCCGAATTCAGTACAAATAATTACGCTTTCGTCGTTTACTTTCTCCGATAAACGCTCAGTTTGGTCGGAACACTTGATATGTGCATCTTTTTCACGAAAATCGCAAGCCATTACCAAAACCTAACTAGAACAATATAAAAAAAACTCCAACGACTCAGCCCAACACCGGCATCTTTCGCAGACGTATCTGACGTCTGACGTTCAATGTTTTTGTTTACATGTCGCCTTTTTGCGGTATTGGTTAAGTCGCGCCATATATAGGTTCAGTGTTACCTTCAAAAAGTCGAAATATCGCAAATTTGTTTTAATTATTAATCAAAAAGTATATGATAATGTATATATTTATTTATTCATTTAAATATATATTCATATTCATTGATTGATACTGATTGATCGAAATGGTTACGATCGATATACTTTAATAATTGACTTTTCTACCTCCATTTTGAAGAGGTAATCAAATGGGGAATCCCCTTTTACAAAAATAACGTGTAGATTTCGCTGTATTCAACATGAGATAGAATGCCGATTTCCAATAGCCCCAAAAATGTTTTAATGGTCTTGAAAACTACACAATGCAGGGATTCTGTCCGATATCAGGAATTTTACTGGGATGGCTGCGTTTTCTTGTATTTTAAGCGGGTATTCTGGTTGAAAAAAGTCATTTTTTGTATAAAAATCGATACCGTGTTACCCTTTAGAAGTGCAAAAAAAATCAAATACGTATTATTTATATTAGATACATAGTTTTTCTTAGTTTAAAGTTTAAAAAAGTCAAGAGATATAAACATCCTGAAAAATAAATCGCCTGTAAGTGAAAATTCACATAATGTCAAAAAATAGAGAATTGAACCTCCGTTACCATGGTAACGAGGCACCAGACAGTCCAGTCCAATACGAAAAATCGTAATGTTACGAAATATAGTAATATTACAAGAAATCGTAATATTACAGAATATCGTAATATTATTCTTATATTACTATTTTTCGTAATATAGATAAATAACGGAAACTCGTAATATAGCAAGTTGAGAGAGAATATATTACGAGTTTTCGTAATGCAAGACAAAATTAAGCATTGAAAGAAACTGAATGATGTTTAGGGAAGTATGACGTCAGAAATACATTATGCCCCAATTGTACTAGTATCACGTGGTCATCTTGGTCAGTGACGTCTATCGAAAAGTATGGAAATGCAAGAAGAAAGTAACAATGGTAATGGGTGAGCGAACATTTTGTTTTATTATTCTTATATAAGAATTTCCCCAAGGATGGGAACAATTTTCCATAAAATTTCAATGTATCCTCAAGCTTGTCACAATGGTCTATAATCCCCGAATTCCCTATATTTTTCCCGAAGTCTACCCTGAAAATCAGACCCTCATTTCAAATAACGAGATGTTACGAGAGATAACTTGTAAGACTCTCACTAGGCTCTGAATCTGCTTGCACTTGGATCAAATGCACCAAAACAAAGAAAATGCACTAACCATACATATCCACGATATCATAATGATGAAACCAGAGACATATAATCTCTGATGAAACATAACAAAGAGATTGGATCAGAAAAAAGGGAAGTAACTCTTAGAAGAGTTAGAAATTGCTTATATTACGAATTTTAGTATATTATTACGATTTTTCGTATTGGACTGGACTGCCAGATGCATGACCTTCTACAGACTTTTTTTCATAATTTGCCACTCTGAACACTTCTGGAAAGTTTCAACAAGATTGACAACAGTGACTTTGCGTGCCCATGTATGGTTGGTGGTTACAGAGAATTGGTATTAATACTCGGGTATGAATCGAAGTCGCCCGAGTATACATGTATAGTTATGTAAAAAATGTTTTGTCCATTTAAACGCATAGAAGCTGCTCGTTTTCCTTATCCTTGAATTGCTGGTGTTCTGAACTTGACACGAACTACGTATACGTTTTATTAAGGTAATTCCACCCTCCAATGATGTCATAGGTTTTTGCAAAAACTGTAAGAAGTTTAAATTCATACCTTTTATAACAAAATTTCTTGGAAGAATGCTTTACAATAGGTGTAATGATGAATATTGTTCAGTTAAATAATTAAAAAAATGCATATTTTCTATATTTCATCAATTATTTAATCTAAAAAAAAATGTTGACAATGGCAATAACTCCTTCTAAGGCCTCTTCATCCAGGCATTTGCTTTATTGTAAAATAGTTTCCCTGATATTCACAATTTAAAAGTATCTTTTAAGTAGGAAGTATTTAGGAACACTCAGCATCAGAATTATGCATTTTAACCAGTTTTTACATATTTTTCATAACACTGTTTACAAAAAAGTGCGATTTTTTAACGTTTACATACACTTCTGTGTATTTATGTTTCGTGTCTTAAATAATATGGTGACGGCTACATTTTTTGCAATAATTGGAAAGTTTAAAGTATATTAAATGAAAATAAATGCAGTTTTTGTACTTTGAACCTATAAAATTGTGAGAGTGGAAACACCTTAAGCATACTTTTCTCTATAGTTATTAACAAATTAAAAACGCCAGTGATATTATTAATAGTTTTTAATGTTTCATAGGAACATTTTTTTTTACTTTGCACTCCATTGATATGATCATAGATTGACCTGAACCACGTGTTCGAAGTAACATGTATTTGGCGTTGCTCGTGGTAAGATCCTCTGTGCGCATTAATAGCAATAGCCATATAAGGCAAACAAAGGTTTGTCAGTGTAAATGATATTATACATTTTTTACACGCATCTCGGTCGCTAGTGAGCTGTAATTTTTGCAGTTAAGTATAAGATGTATTAATTGTTATTTACCACCCCCCCCCCCCCCTCTTAAGCCATCCATTTCTGTTGAAAATCACGAAAGTCTTTCAGAAAGGTGTGCAAACACACATTTTTCACAGGACATGTTTCAGAAGAAACAGACTATAGCAATTTCCTGTTTACTGCCAATTTTATTTATAAAACCGGATCTACCCTATAACCTTTGAATAGGTAAATCTAAACCACGTGTCTTGAATTTAAATCACAATATTTACATTTGCAAATGTTTTCCCTTATATAACACTACTAAAAGGAATGCGTATCTACAACTGTATAAATACAGGTATGGGGTCAAGAGGTCATAGATGTGCGTATGGATAATCGTTTGACGTAATTTCTCAGTGACGTCATAAAGGGTCGACGCGCGTTCATACATGCCGTTGGGTTTGAAAAATAATGCATTTCACATGTTAAAAGTCACAATCAGGCAAATATAAAGTATGAATTAGTCACAAATGTAAATATATAAGTAATAAGGTATCATTTTAAAACATCTATCGGGCTATAAATACGGGTCGGTACGAGATTAAATTCAACATAAAGCCCTTCGGGCTTTATGGAATTTAATCTCGTGACCGACCCGTATTTATATCCCGATAGATGTTTAAAAATGATACCTTATTTCTTAAATAACATTAGTAGGGGTGAAAATGTTAAGAAAGTGTAAAAAGGCGAAAATAACACGGGGCGAAAATAACACAGGGCAAAAAAAAACACTGTCTACAGTAATCTCTCTCTGTAGGCACAATAGTATTAGAAACTTTGGTAACACATTTCAAAATATAGTTTTATAACATTGACATTGCATTTTCAGCAATATTTTATAATGAAAGGGAAATAACTCTTGCTTAATATTTCCGCCAAGAGGTACAGCGAAATCTTGCTATTTAAATCTTACCAACGCGTCAAACGAAATCCTTAATTGAAGGTCGTATGTAGTTTGTACTTTATTGGACTCTTCCCTGGAGTTGAAGAGTTCCACTAAATGAAGGACACGTGTGCAAGACTTTTTTTTAAAAAAATGTGTATAGATTTGTACACGTCTTCTAAAGCAAATTTTTATGAAAAAAAAATCTGTAATTAACGTTTCGTAATTTTTTATATTTTTCTTTGAATGATGCAAAAAATTTTACCGCATGGTAATGTCATCGTCTCAAGCCACGGTCCGGAGTCCGCATAAGTAGCTCTCTCCTACCATCGTCTCAAGCCACGGTCCGGAGTCCGCATATGTAGCTGTCTCCTAGAATGGGAGAGAATCTTACATTTTGGCCGTGGTTGGCGACGATGTGGTAATGTATGCTGATTTTTTTTGTCTATGAATATCTGATGGCACTATAATCTTAAATTAAGAATATCTTGATAATATATCAGTAGGTATAAGGTACCTTGCGTATGTTATTTAAGTATACGGATGAAAAATCATATGGGTTTCCTAATCATTTGTTAATTAACCTAACAACATTTGGGGATCTTAATTGCAGATCAGATCGACACTCGTGGACATGGGAGATATGAAGCTACAACAACAAATTAATCAAAAGAAGGGGGGCGGGGGGCTATATAAAAAATTAAGAGATGTTTGTATTGTTATCGTATAAAATTACTAAAATCGGTTCTTCGTGTCACTGCAGAGTAGCTCGATACATAGATATGGGAGATTCGAACCTAAAACAATTAATAAGGAGGAGGGGCGGATGATGGGGGGGGGGGAGGTTGCAGACGCTGTATGAAACAATTCTACAATAAAATAACCTACAGCAAGATAATGTGCTTGTTTATAATTAGTAAAAGCGGAGAATGTGTACATAATACTTATTATAAACCTTAATTGCCTTAAAAATGTTCAGAAATCCTTTTCATAAAGTTTAAACTACACGTTCTAAATGGGTGAAAAAAAAAATATATATATATATTTTTTAATCTGACGAATCTTGGGATAACAATATTCCTTTATCATTTAATTTTATTGTTTCTAAACAAATATTTTTTTTTAAATCTGACGAATCTTGGGATAACAATATTCCTTTATCATTTAATTTTATTGTTTCTAAATAAATATTTAATAAATAAATAAATATCAAAATGAATAAATGATTAAAAAAAAAGAATAATAAAAGGCAACAAAATTAAACAAAAAAGGAAAGCATTAAGAATACGAGGAATATTTTTATATTAAATGGCTAAGTGCATGTGATAAAAAAAAATGTAGGATGTATTTTAGTGTAATACAAAATTTTTAAAGCATTCTTCATAAATCTCCAAGATAAAAGCGTTATTCTAGAGTAAAAAAAATGTATAGCAATAAGAATAATTTCCAAGGAACAAATAATAGGGTTAAATGTCTGAAATCTCGCCAATATTTTACTTCCGGAAACAAAGTATCTTGCGCGGGATATTTTAGATTTTATATTGCGGTTCCTTAGTTACCACAGTCGCTAGGTCTAAAATGGCGAGTCAAGAGCCAAGAAGCCTATTTGATAGGGGTTCCCTATCTTTTCTCTGCTTCGAGGACGCATTCCCACAACTGGCGTGGGAGCGTGAAAGGGAAAGAAAGAGGGTAAGTTTTCTTTCATGTGTATTATTACCTTTATAACACTATTCGTTCATACTTTGTTCAAACTTTAAATCTATAGGGGCCTACATCAGTATATCAGTATCGTTGAAATCGTCTGTTTAATACATTGACATTCTTTTTGCCTTAATCATAGACGTATCTTGGGAGTATTATATACAGCATAAACAGATCTAATAAGTTTAGCCACAGTTAATTCATATATATGTGGAACAAAATTTTATTGAGTGCTTGAGATTTCAATTTGGCGTTGAAAGAATCTAGTTACATAGCATACGACCCTCTTAACACGTGATGTAGCAGCACGTCAGCAGCTTCCTAGGCCTTCTTCTTTATGCTTAGCTACCTAATAATTTATAGAACTATCCTTCATATACGCATCAGCACCAGGTAGAAAGACAGACTCTGTCACAGAGATCAAATAGGGCCTAGATATAGTAGATAAAAAAACCAAGCAAAAAAAAAACAACAACAACAACAACAACAAAACTTGTTATGAAATTGCTTAAAATCTGATTAGCCTTTGTCAATGGTAAAACTAAAATTGCCTTTCATAAATCTGTCAAGCTACAGTGTAACTTTCCTTTTGTTTATTTAAGTATTTTATAGTAAATTGTTTTTAATATCTTTTGCTACATGTGTATGAAGACTTCTCTATTTCTATTCATGTACTTGTAGCTTCAAAATGCCAAGATGTGTGCTGAACCAGGGAGTGCAAAGTTGTGTGCTGAACCAGGGAGTGCAAAGTTGTGTGCTGAACCAGGGAGTGCAAAGTTGTGTGCTGAACCAGGGAAGCTTCCAATTACTAACAAGATTAAACGTGTCACACAATGGTTGGCTCATCAAAACAGTAGTAAGTTTCTGTTTAATTTTTTACAACTGGACACTATTACAAAACCAAAATATGTTTGCTTATATTATCTAGAATTGAAACAAAAGAATAAATAAATTGAGATTTTTTTCCTGTATTCTGATCAATAAGATTTTTTTTTGCTGTGAAATGTCACAGAAAAATTCTTACACCATATATTCAATTAAAATAGTTTCCACCAGGAATTAAGAAAATCAAATAAATAAATTATTCACAATAATACCTGTATTAAATTACCAAGAAGGCTATAATTTACAACAAATTTTAGGGATTTTTATGCCCCTGTAAACGAAGTGTCGGGGGCATATAGTTTTTGTCGTGTCCGTCTGTCTGTCTGTCTCTACGTCTGTCTCTATGTCTCTCTGTTTGTCTGTTTGTCTGCAAAAACTTTAACCTTGCCCATAACTTTTGATTTAGCGGAGCTATGACTTTTATATTTCATATGTGTATTCCTTGTGACATGACCTTTCTTTGGGTACCACCAAGTTTAACCTTTTGACCTTGACCTTGGAGTTTGACCCATTTTTACATGAAAATTTTAAAATTTTACTTTGGCCATATCTTTTGAACAGTAAACCTCAGGACATTTATTCTTCACATATGTAATGATTGTTAAAAGACCTTTCACTGGATACCAACACCCTTGACCCTTTGACCTTGACCTTGTAGATTTCCGTACTTGTGAAAAAACTTTAACCTTGGCCATAACTTTTGAACGGTAGAGGATAGGGCTTTCATGCTTCATATATGTAATTCTTGTGAGAAGACCCTTCATTGGATACCAAGAACTTTGACCCTTTGACCTTGACCTTTGAGATTCACTTACTTTAAAAAAGCAAACATTTACCATACGTTTTAAGAGTTAGAGCTAGTGCTTGCATACTTTACATATTTGATCCTTATGACAAGACCTTACATTTGATAACAATAACTTTGACCCTTTGACCTTGACCTTGTAGATTTCTGTACTTGTGAAAAAACTTTAACCTTGGCCATAACTTTTGAACGGTAGAGGATAGGGCTTTCATGCTTCATATATGTAATCCTTGTGAGAAGACCCTTCATTGGATACCAAGAACTTTGACCCTTTGACCTTGACCTTTGAGATTGACCTACTTTAAAAAAGCAAACATTTACCATACGTTTTAAGAGTTAGAGCTAGTGCTTGCATACTTTATATATTTGATCCTTATGACAAGACCTTACATTTGATAACAATAACTTTGACCCTTTGAACTTGACCTTGGAGTTTGACCTACTTTTTAAGAAATTGAACGTTGACCATGACTTATGCTCTACATAAGTATTTTATGTGGCAAGACCTTTCATTTGATACTAATTACATTGACCTTTTGACCTTGACCTTGGAGATTTTTGTACCTATTACAAAACTTTAACATTAGCTTACTTTCAAATTTCACAATTGTTTTCCAGTGAGAATACCCTACTTTTGGTATCAATTAATTAAATTTGCATTTAAGAAAAGCTTAATCTTTGCTATGTTGCCATATGGGGGCATCAGTGTTTTACAAACACATTTTGTTGTATCTTAATATGTAACTTTTTGCTGATAGTCTTCAGTGATCTGACATTCCATGTTAATTAAAATGTTTACTTTCACAATCAAAGTATATGGATATGTAGTTTATGGGAATCACCCCTGTCT
>NW_026921302.1:0-18567 GCF_032062105.1 Saccostrea cuccullata
GACAGTATGTAAACCAACTACCAGGTAGTACACATGTACCCTATTTGTGTCATCTTTTATTTGCATATCTAATCTGTGTTGATTAATTTCCGTGACTAATGAAAGGAAACATTCTCTACAAATATAAAGCAAAATTAATAGTTCAGGGCAATTAATAATTTACTATTCACTAGTAAATGTAGGTCATGAAACTGGCAAATATTTCTTGCACTCAAATAAAAGTTGGTTTACAGTACTTCCGTTGCTCTAAACAGAAATAATATAAAAAAAGCATGCTGATATCATGTATGTTATGAAGCCTAATACATGTACATAGAAGTATATAAACCGGTATATCTAAAAAACAAGCTAATTCAGAGAATTTGTGTCCCCCGCTTAGGGAAAAAGTCGGCTCCCCCTGACTGAATTTGTAGAATTATTAAATGTATACATGTATACTGAAGCAAATAAAATACATGTATGTCAATATGCATATAAAGATTTGATATGCTGAATACTATCATTTAGTAAAAAAAAAAAGGTATTTTAAAAAAAAAAAAAAAAAAGGAAGGTTCGACCTAGAATGGATCCCGGCACCTTTTACATCTGAAGCGAGAGACATAACCACTAGACCACGGAGTCGCTATAAATGGAGTGAAGTATATGCAGAACCGAAGTCACATACATGTATATATTCATGTTTTCATGTTCGGTATTCTCAAAATTTTACACAATCCATGGTGTTTGATTTATTTAGCTCTAATAGAAGTAATAAGTCCGCCGAGAACCTGTTTTATACGCAATAACTCTCCTCATGCCCCTGCGCTAAAAATAGCGACATGTAATACTATAAATACTAATAAAACAAACGGGGTGGGGCACTTTGAGAGGGGCGAGAGACGTCCTAGGGAGTTTTGGTATAAAATTACATTGCATAAGCTCAAAATCTTCTTGAAATATCGCCCGGAAATGATAGTGTTACACACAAACAGAATGTATACATTTACGACCTTGAAATTTGGCATTTTGACCTCGAAATCAATAGGGGTCTTCATTAGGCCACAGGGAGTTGTTATATAAAATTTCATTGCAATAGCTCAAATGGTTCTGGAGATATCGTGTGGAAACGAAAGTGTTTTAACAGACAGAATTTGCTTATTTATAACCTTGACCTTTGACCTTTTGACCTCAAAATCAATAGGGGTCTTCTTTAGTCCATAGGGAGTTGCTATGCTAAATTTCATTGCAAAAGCTCAAAGGGTTCTCGAGATATCGTGTGGAAACGAAAGCGTTACAGACAGACAGAAAGACGGACGGACGGACGGACAAACCCAAATTAATATCCCCCACTTTTCAAGCGGGGGACAACAAACGGGGCGGGGCACTTTGAGAGGGGCGAGAGACGTCCTAGGGAGTTTTGGTATAAAATTACATTGCATAAGCTCAAAATCTTCTTGAAATATCACCCGGAAATGATAGTGTTACACACAGACAGAATGTATAAATTTACGACCTTGAACTTTGACCTTTTGACCTCAAAATCAATAGGGGTCTTCTTTAGGCCACAGGGAGTTGTTATGTAAAATTTCATTGCGATAGCTCAAATGGTTTAGAGATATCGTGTGGAAACGAAAGTGTTTTAACAGACAGAATTTGCTTATTTATGACCTTGACCTTTGACCTTTTGACCTCAAAATCAATAGGGGTAATTTTAGTCCATAGGGAGTTGCTATGCTAAATTTCATTGCAAAAGCTCAAAGGGTTCTCGAGATATCGTGTGGAAACGAAAGCGTTACAGACAGACAGAAAGACGGACGGACGGACGGACGGACGGACGGACAAACCCAAATTAATATCCCCCACTTTTCAAGCGGGGGACAAAAAAAAAAATTTGGTCCTTGTTCATGATTTCAAAGTAGGTTAAAAGCCTCATGAACATGCTGAGAAGTTGTCAGAAAATTTACATGTGTGCTAACCATGCTAACTGTGTAACAATAATCAGAAAATTTTACAAAATATAATCCAATTAGGTAATAATATAAAAAGATTAATATATGAATAATTGGTGTCAAAATCAAACCATTTAAATCTATTTAGTTATTAATTATTATATACAATCCAAATGAAAAGTGGGGATATTAATTTGGGTTTGTCCGTCCGTCCGTCCGTTTCCGTCCGTCCGTCTTTCTGTCTGTCTGTAACGCTTTCGTTTCCACACGATATCTCGAGAACCCTTTGAGCTTTTGCAATGAAATTTAGCATAGCAAATCCCTATGGACTAAAGAGACCCCTATTGATTTTGAGGTCAAAAGGTCAAAGGTCAAGGTCATAAATAAGCAAATTCTGTCTGTTAAAACACTTTCGTTTCCACACGATATCTCTATAACCATTTGAGCTATTGCAATGAAATTTTACATAACAACTCCCTGTGGCCTAAAGAAGAAACCTATTGATTTTGAGGTCAAAAGGTCAAAGTTCAAGGTCGTAAATTTATACATTCTGTCTGTGTGTAACACTATCATTTCCGGGCGATATTTCAGGAAGATTTTGAGCTTATGCAATGTAATTTTATACAAAACTCCCTGAAGGATGTCTCTCGCCCCTCTCAAAGTGCCCCGCCCCGTTTGTTTACTCATATTTATACATATTACATGTCGCTATTTTTCACGCAGGAGCATGAGGAGAGTTATTGCGTATAAAACAACCTCCGCGGACTTTGTTCTTATTCATCAAACTCTTTAATAAAGGCTAAATAAATCAAACACCATGGATTGTGTAAAATTTTAGAATACCGAACTAAAACATCGGTATCTTATGCATGTATGTGACATAGATTTATGCCATATGTTAATTACAGAGTATAAAGCGACTCCGTGGGTCTGGTGGTTATGTCTCTGGCTACATTAAGGAATAACTATCAGGTAAATCGTCTTTTTTTTTAAATACTTTTTACTAAATGATCATATTCAGCATGTGAAATGAAAAATTTATAAGAGGTTATAAAATCATCATTACAAGTGTGATAAATATTCCATATGAAAAAATCTATACACATAATAAAGAATAAGCAATCAAATCTTTATATGCATATTGACATACATGTATTTTATTTCCTTCAGTATACATGTATACATTTAATAATTCTACAAATTCAGTCAGGGGAGCCGACTTTTTCCCTAAGCGGGGGACACGAATTCTCTGAATTAGCTTGTCAGTATTCCTATCTTACTTTTAAAATAATCTTTCAAAAAGATATTACTAAAATTTCATTTGATTTTGTCTAATAATTCTTGAGTTATTGAAGCTCATATGACGATACCCCCCAAAAGTGGAAATCGAAAACACTCATTATCTTCAATGTCTCCTGCACATCTGTCATGAGCTTTTTTTTCTTCTTTGCATCGAATTCATCATAGTGATTATCTTTTAAACCCTGGCAATATTGGGCATCGGTAACCACGCCAAAAAATTAGTCATGCAACGCGCGCATGCGTGAGTGAGAGGAACACAACAGTAAGTTGACATGCCCAAAATACCAAATTGCAGAATTGTTTTCTTTTATTTTTTGTGTGAATGTAATGAATATATTAGTCTACTGTATAAAAGGCCGTTTTTGTGGTAGTAAGGTTGCTATTTTAGAGGTGGCAGGACGAATAATCCGCTCGTAACATGACTCTGTTTCGCGTTAACGTCATCGTCACGCTTGATTGAAAACCATTAAAGACCCTCTCTGACAATGGGTAACAAGTTTTATGGGGGAAAATTTACAAGAAACTGCTTAGTTAACCGTTGTTGCCTTTTTCATTAATTAGGCAATTCGAAAATCAGACCCCACTGAACTTCCGTTAAATGTACCAAGATTGGAAAAATTTCATATCGTTTCTAAATATTGAAAAACAATGTGTATACCTCAGGTGCATCAAATGGTGCAACAAGATTTGTTGACAAACTCGCCGTTATCAAATTGCACGTGTTTTTGGATTTTTATCATTTTTCCCTATATGACGTCATACATTTTACGGTTGAGTAATTCTGAACACTGATTTTGTTGCATAGTAACTAAATTTCTCATCTGGCCAATTTTCATAAATTTCGGTCATGCGGCCAAAAAGTTTTCGAACATTATGCTACCCTGCGTTTCTTTTTCCTTTCAGTATATATACTGTCTCCTGATTTTATGACTTTTTATCCTTTTCAACATACTTATTGTCCCCCGCTTGAAAAGTGGGGGATATTAATTTGGGTTTGTCCGTAGGTCTGTTCCGTCCGTCCGTCCGTCCGTCTTTCTGTCTGTCTGTAACGCTTTCGTTTCCACACGATATCTCGAGAACCCTTTGAGCTTTTGCAATGAAATTTTGCATAGCAACTCCCTATAGACTAAAGAAGACCCCTATTGATTTTGAGGTCAAATGGTCAAAGGTCAAGGTCATAAATTAGCAAATTCTGTCTGTTAAAACAATTTCGTTTCCACACGATATCTCTAGAACCATTTGAGCTATTTCAATGAAATTTTTCTTATCAACTCCCTGTGGCCTAATGAAGACCCCTATTGATTTTTAGGTCAAAAGGTCAAAGTTCAAGGTCGTAAATTTATACATTCTGTCTGTGTGTAATACTATTATTTCCGGGCGATATTTCAAAAAGATTTTGAACTTATGCAATGTAATTTTATATCAAAACTCCCTAGGACGTCTCTCGCCCCTCTCAAAGTGCCCCGCCCCGTTTGTTTTGTTAGTATTTATAGTATTACATGTCGCTATTTTTAGCGCAGGGGCATGAGGAGAGTTATCGCGTATAAAACAGGTTCTCGGCGGACTTTATGTTCTTATTACATCTATTAGAACTGTTTAATAAAGGCTTAATAAATCAAACACCATGGATTGTGTAAAATTTTGAGAATACCGAACATGAAAACATGAATATATACATGTATGTGACTTCATCTCTGCATATACTTCATAAGATATAAAGCGATTCCGTGGCGTAGTGGATATGTCTCTCGCTTCTAGCGCGACAGATTCCGGGATCCAATCTCGATCGAACCTTTCTTTTTTTTTTTTAATATTTTTTTTTACTAAATGATAGTATTCAGCATGTGAAATGAAAAATATATGAGGTTATAAAATAATCATTACAGTGTGATAGAAATTTCATATAAAAAAAATCTTCTATACACATAATAAAGAATAAGCAATCAAATCTTGATACATGTAGACATTTAATAATTCTACAAATTCAGTCAGAGGGGAGCCGACTTTTTCCATAAGTGGGGGACACGAATTCTCTGAATTAGCTTGTTATTTTTGAATTGAAAACATTTTTTTTACCTGAGAAAATTAAAATTTGCAATTTGTTAAAATCTAGTGAAGGAAAACAAATGTTTTTAAAATTAATGTGCTTTGATTTAAAAGACTTGTAAACATTAGATTAGTAATACATGTAGTTTCAATACAATTATTAATATTGATAATTGATTTTTTTTAAGATTTGATAGTTATTTTATTTGTTGAAAAATAATTTTTATCTGTAATGTTCATGTATAATAAAATAATGCATTTTCCAATAAGTGATAAATGTTTCCCACAAGTCAGCAATATACACTGAAGTGTACATTTATTGGTTGGGTTCAAAGGCAACATTTATATGGAAACAAAGTTTTAAGGGTAAAGCAATGGTCAATACATGTGTATTCCTCACAAGTGAACAGTGAGAAATATTCCCCACAAGTCAGCAGTGATAAATATTACCTAAAATTGTTAACTGTGAGAAATATTCCCCACAAGTCAGCAATGATAAATAACCTACATGAGAAATATTCCCCACAAGTCAGCAGTGATAAATATTCCCCACAAGTCACCAATGAAAAGTATTACAAGTTAACAGTGATAAATATTCCCCACAAGTCAGCAGTGATAAATATTCCCCACAAGTCAGCAATGAAAAGTATTACAAGTTAACAGTGAGAAATATTCCCCACAAGTCAGCAGTGAGAAATATTCCCCACAAGTCAGCAATGAAAAGTATTACAAGTTAACAGTGAGAAATATTCCCCACAAGTCAGCAATGATAAGTATTACCTACAAGTCAACTGTGAGGAATATTCAATAACAACATACAATTATTTTAACCCATTCTCAATCAAATTTGGGGAGTAAATTGGAATTAGCATGTCTGTATCTTTCTATAGGCATTACATATTGAGGGATAATGGTGGCATTATTTTTTAGGAAATCTCACATCAACTTTTTTGTTTTTTTTAGGAGATCTCACATCAACTTCCTGTTTTCCCGTGGGGATCCGGGTTAGAATAGGTCCTCAGTACCCCCTTGCTTGTCGTAAAAGGCGACTAAATGGGGCGGTCCTTCGGATGAGACCGTATAAACCGAGGCCCCGTGTTACAGCAGGTGTGGCACGATAAAGATCCCTCCCTGCTCAAAGGCCGTAAGTGCCGAGCAAAGGCCTAAATTTGCAGCCCTTCACCGGCAATGGTGACGTCTCCATATCAGTGAAATATTCTGGAGAGGGACGTTAAACAGTATACAATCAATCAATCAATCAACTTCCTGTTTATCTGTGCGTGTAAATTTTAATGTTTTTTTTTCAGCAACTACTATGGTAGCAAGAAGTTTGAAATTTTTTAACACTCTTTGTCGAGGCATATTATATACTGGTAGTGAGATTCATTTTTATGCAAATTCGATGTCAACTTCCTATATATCCACGTGTCTTGAGATCTGTACGCAATTTTTGTTGCAGTTTTTTCACCAACTGACTATCACAGATATAAAAATGTGGTACATGTATCCATTAGATTGAACCCTAGCAATAAAAATCCTGAGTAGCATTCTCTACTGAGACTAGCAAGCTAACCACTATGCTACACAAGTCCTGATGAGGATTGGCATTTAAATCATGTTTGTGATATGACCATTGACTCAGTGGACTTCAAGTTTTTCTCGAAAAGATACAAAAGTTATATCATAAAATTATAATTTTTTAAAAGGTTTATTGGGTTTTTACTCCATAATTTTGGAAATCAAAATAGTATATTTCATTTTGTATGCAAACTTTGAGGATAAACTTGAAAAAAAAAAGTGGAGTGAAGACCCACTCATACATTTCAAAACATTGTTTTAAAAAGTGTGTAGTGTTGTTATGATAGTCGCTGACTATCGAAAAATCGTCGTTTAAAGGCCCAGATTGGCGAAAATCGATTGTAAATATTATCATCGATAGATCACTATATTTTTCAAGCCGTATTTCTCAAGCCGAGCAGGTTTAACTTTTATATTCACCAAAGGGACATCACTCTAATCAGCAGTAAACAAAATGAGAACGTGCATGGTGAAGAGGTTATAATTATTATATCAATATCCTGGTGCATTGTCTTTTTAAAATACTTCTAAGGATGAATAAATTTAACCTTTTATAACAGTTAAAATTATCAATTATATAATTATATAAGTGATTGTGTTCTTCCGATTCAATTTGATAATAGTAAATTTGTCCAATTTTACAACACTAAAAGTGTGAAAAAATGACTCAATTTGCCCTTTTTCGCGTGTGTATTATATTTTACAGGCCAAAAACTTCAATCTTCATGAGATATGTATAAGTTGTAGAGATTTGACAGATTTACATAAAGTATACTTTAATTTTAGATGAAATATTTCGGAAAATTTTGATACAATACTTGATATCGCGATTACTTAACTTAGCTGAACTCTTTCATGAAGGAGGTAGGAATCATCTGTTGGGTGGGAGCAATGTGCTATTCAATACAATTAATGCAAGATCGATTATTGTAGCATTTATAAGGACAGATAAGTAAAAAATCCTGGTGGAATACCTCGCTAGACAATCGCTGAACCAGCCTTATACATTTTTGAGAGGAGCCAATCCTAAAATTGTCACATTTTTAAAGATATGTTTAATTAAGCGGACTCTTATAGTTAAATTTTCATTGAAAATCGTCACATTTTTCAGTATATAAAATATTCTTAACTTTCCTTATTTGACAATCTACTATTTGGAATTCAATATCTGGCAAAAACATCGTGATTTTGGCATTAAATTGTTCGAATCATTCGATTGTCACTAATGTAAACAATGTCATTTGCCCCCAGAAATTTAGACTTTTCTTGACTCCCTCGCAAAAGAGCGGAGGTAAGTTAGATAACTGCGAGGTACTCATTGGTAGTCGCGACATAACATATTGAGATTTAATTTTTTCACCTTCATGTTTGTTGCGCTATAGGCTTATCCCTTGTTATGTTCTCGGACTCCCATCTCATTTATCATCCAATAATAAAATACATTTCCAAAGCATGTGAATTATATTTAGATGATAATTAAATACATATGATAAACAATAGATAAAAATTGATATTTTTGTCCTTTCTACTCTTCATGCATATAACATGTATAAAGTCCACAACAATAAAATGATTCATTTGATTTTTGTTAGGATTTGTTCAGCGACATCCAATATATTGTTTACATGTTTATGTTACCTTAGTCCCAGAAATCCTGAAAGATTTGTACACTCTGCAACTTTTTTACAGAGGAGCGCACTAAAATCTTAAACTCTTCCATAGTTGAAATAAGACGTATTGGTAAATAGATTTTGCCCTGTAGTCCATCTGGCTGTTTGTCCTCAAAAACTTTAACCTTGCTCATAACTTTCTGGAGTGAGTGGGGCTATGGCTTTCATATTTCACTGCTGTACACTTGTATTTCTTGTGACAAGACCTTTCTTTGGGTACCACCACCACCAAATTTGACCTCTTGACCTTGAAGTTTGACCACTTTTACAAAAATATATCACTCTTCAACCTTAGTTATAACTTATAACTTTTGCACAGTTGGTGTTAGGGCTTTCATACTTCTCATTGGTATGTTCAATAATTTTTTTTGACAGGTCTGCCCAAGTTTTGTATTAAAACGCTTCTGAAACTCATCTGTAAAAAACATTTAATATTGTTGGCCGATTTAAACATTTCGGGAAAATAGCAAAAAAAAAATGAAAACGTGAAAAAAAAAACTATGAGGTTCGGAGAGTAAAATGGAGGATAGGTCAGGTGACAGGAAACATGAGTACAGTCATGTATATTTTTTTTGCCCCGGTATAGTGTCATATTTGATATTATATGGAATATGTGATTTGCAGCACATTCTTACTGATATTTCTTTAAATTACAGGTATCCTGAATTTTTGTCAACTTCTAGCCAAGATCCTGTACTTAAGCTGAATGTGGAGGACAGATGTACACACAGTACTAGTATAGAGGGTAAGTAGACCATAAAAAAAACAAGATGTGTTTGTGAAACACTATGCGCCCGGCGGCAACAAAGTTTGGAAAAAGCTATTTTTAGCATTAAGGTCACAGTCAAGGTCACAAAGTCATTGACCTTGGTGTCGTTGAAAGAGATTGATTAGTGGAGTATGGAGTGGACTCCATGCCACTAAACTGGAAGTGAACACCGCAGTGAATATTTTACGTAATTGAAGAAAAGAAAAAAATTGTATGTAATATGTCATGTACAATATTATGTTTCCATATGTGATCAATTAAAAAAAATATATTTTTAAAACAAAATAATGCCTTGAGCATCAGGTCGGTAAGACAAGCTGTTTGGCTCTTTGTTGACTTGGCTTTTCAATGATTTAAATTTGGCACCGTGTAAAAATAGAATTATCTGTCCCTGGTACATATCGTCTTACAAGTAAGAAAAGAATTGATAACTTTTAAAGTTTTCTTAAATATTGTAACGGGGTGGGGGAGGGTGCGAGCGGACGGCACCTCTCCTACTACTACTGCTGGGACCGCACTCCCTCACTCTATCTATAGGGGTTGTCTTATCTTTCGTGGCAAGGCTTGCGTTACACAGCTCAACCCGAGCTCAGGAGGGCTAGTATGGCACAGTGGTTCAAAACTCAATACTCTTTAAATGTATTTCACAACACACTAAATTATCTCCCTTTAATCAATGAACTCAGATAATACCCCACTGTCCAAAACCTAAACCTCCTGTTATTAACCCGCGCTCTCTAAGTTACACTAAATTTATAAATACACGAAATCTCTCAGCTTTTCTTCTCTATTTGTCAAGCTCGTTACAACCTAGACCTACGGAAGTCACTAAAATTCTTAAATTCTCGTTTATCTCATTACTCTGTTCTTACTCTTTTATATCCCACAATTTCCATCTTGTTGGAAAATCACACTTTGATAAAACCTTGTAAATCTCTGTACTTGAAATGAGACAAAATACAGTTTTACAATTTATTATAAGAATTATCTCTCAAATGAACAATCAACAAACAAATTCTAAGCTCTGTCTCAGTCTGTCTGTGTCACCTATTTGTCCTAACCTATCTGTCTAAAACTAACTTCAATGCAACTCACAAAACTCCTAACTCTCAAAAATTCCTCCGGTTTAGACCTCCTGGATGAAAGTAAAAACCAATAACTAAAACTTAATCCCTTAAACCTAATTAATTCCTAACAAATCTCAAACACCAGTAATTCCTGCAAATTTCTTAAGTCTGAATTCCAGTTAAAAACAGTAGCAAAATTTAGAAATACACTAGCTTCCTTAGCTAACTGTATAAATTACCTAAACAATTGCAAGTAATTCTAAAATTTAACAACAATTTACCAAAAATTCAAACAACCAGCAAATTTAACCAAGTCCAATTCTCAGTTAAAATTCACTAAAACCTGACCAAAACTTCCTATAAAATTCCACAAATATTCTAAAAGTTCCTAAAAATCCTTAAACTAACCCTGGCTCTTCTTAAAATAAAACTAAAAAGTCATTATTAAATCTAATTTTAAAACGCCCAACCCATACTAACTCCTTACCCCTAAAACACGACTTCTCTACAAACCAACCTAGCAGAAGAGCAAAAATTCCTTGAATCTCTCTCTTTTATACAAGAACATGACGTAAAAGTTGGAAACTGTTGGACTCATTGGAAAACGTTGGAGAATCTCTCGTGACATTTCCCGTAAACAGCAAAGTCTATAGAAAAATCTAATAACTACATACAAGACAACTTTTCTGAATGAAAGTAATCTCCAAATACATTCTTAGATAAAAACAAGTAAATTAATCTCCATTTAAATCAACAAATAACACAATTAACTCCAAAAATCCGAAAACTATCGTAACTTTTACGATCGGGCTCGACCTACACAATTTACGACCGCCAAGTTCGTAAACAAATCTACCAGTCTATAAACTGCCGATAATTAACTGAAAACAAGTTAAACTTCAAGAAAACATGATTTCATCTATAAGTCTATGGTTCATCTACTATAGAAGACCAATCAAAGTCCCTGAAACATGAAGTAAGCTAAAATAACACCACAACTTTACTACTGCTATGATCAGCTGATTTCTACGTAACTCAAAACATGTGCACAAACTATTTCAACTCATGTAAATCACTTAAACTTGTCAATAATCACCTATCAATTACATGCAAAGCATAAATTAATACATATTCCTGCATGTCAAATAATTATAACACATAGATTAAAAATTCATCTCAACTCTCCTACAAATGTCAACAATAATCAGGTTCAATAACTCTGTATAAAACTTATCTGTCAAATCTCTGGACCGTTACACTACCCTCCTCTCAAAATATTTGTGTCCTCACAAATGACTTATCTCAAGTAAATGTCAAATCTAAACATTAAGGTCAAACTGTCTTCCTTACAATGTACAATCATCAATACATTACAATAATATGACATAACATCTGAAATTAGAACTTTGGCTATAATGTACACATATCAATGCTTTAATTTACCGTCCTTTATTCTTTCCTAGAATAGAATATCACTTAGCACAGTTCCATTTAACACAATTCCATTTAGCACAGTTCCATTTAACACAATCACATGCGATTCCTGGTCCTTCTCATCAAGGCATCGTCCCATCAAAGTACCGTCAGATTACGTCTTACTGTCTAGCCTCACAGTCGGTCCTGTGGTCCATCTCTGCTTGGCTCATCGTCATCACCTCATACCAGCATGGTAATCGTCAAAGCTGTAAAATGTTTACCTTTGTGTTCTCCTTATGCGGGTCCTCTGTGAACGATGGGGGTCTGGCTCCACCAATGCCCCCTTCTCCTGTCCCCTTCATGGCGAGATTCCTGATGATTCCAATGTTGGTTTCCCACTGCACAGGTAAGGCTGTGGTGAAGGTTCCATCATTTCCACCATGGACTGTGGATTTTACAGATGGCACTAAGTACAGTCTCCTCACTGGCACTGCACGATTGCCGGTATCCTTTCCTTGACTTTGAGGTACCATCAATATGTCGGATCCTAAGTCAAACTTCTTAGTTTCATCTTCTTCATCTCCATGGATGATCACAGTATTGACCTCTTCCTCAGAGGAATCTGCAATGCTGACTTTACTATCACTGTTATTCTCAACAACATTATCTGCCATTGTCTCTGGATATCTAGCAGCAAACTTTTCCAACGGTTTCACTGTAAAATCTTTTGACACTTCACTACACTCATCCTCTTCTCTATCAACAAGTACTGGTATATCCGCAATCATTTCTGATTTGGAGGGAATCTGATAATCTTCCTCAGCACAGACTTTCCTAAGTCTGCTGGGTTGATGGTTCTGTATGCAAGGGATGGAACAACCATTCAACAGGATGACACCCTCACTAAGATAAATATTTGCTGGTCCACCTGGACCCTTCATCAGCACATCTAAGCCCAATAACGCTTCATCTTCAATTTCAGCAACAACTAACTCTTCCTCAAACTTCAGTTCTCCTAACTCAAACTTGAACTTGGCTTTCCCCATCTCCTTCAGAGGTTGGCCATTTACACTGGTTAACATGTAAGACTTCTCTAAGTGGGGTCGTACATCCTCAGGGATCTTCCTGTAGGCTCGGTCTGACAGCACCGTCCGGATAGCTCCCGTGTCGACTGTAAGCATGACCTTCATGCCTTGAATCTTCCCTCTTATGTAGATGCCCTCACTTCTCATGAGTTGTCTTGCAATTTGTGTGATACCTTGATCACCAAGGGTGGTTACTCCTGTTGGTTGTGTTGTCTCCTGCATTTTCCTATGACCGTTATCTTTCCCTTCAGTCTGGGTCACACCCTGGTCAACAGGAGTGACCCTCTCTAGTTTGACGACAAGTGGGTCAAATTTGGAGAGGAACTTTGTAAGGTTACATCTCCACTTCGCTGGATATCGTTGGATGGTTGATTGGCAGTACTAAGAGTACTCTGTTGGAATCTCCCCTCATTGTTATGAGTTTTATGTTGATTCCTCAGTGGACAGCTCCTGGCAAAGTGTCCATTTTGGCCACAAGCAAAACAAATTCCATTATTTGCCCTACTTGTTTGATGATCTGCTTGTCCCCGGGGTGCTGGTAGGTTACCATTGTAAGGTGATCTTACATTGAAAGCATTAGTGGGATTTTCCCTCCTCCCTGGCCATTGGTTGGAATCAGATGATCTCTCTTTAGACTGTGTCTGTAGCTGAGATCTGATTTGTTCCTCTACCAACTGCTTTACCAGATTTTGAAGATCTCCTTCCTGTATGGTGATGGTCCTTGGAGCACCTGTTTGGGGTTTCTGTCGTTCAGACTTCCATCCTGTTGATTGCTTTTCCTGTGGCTGTACTGATTTCTTAACAGGTTTCTGCTTGACTGGAGCATTGACCTGTCTTGTGGGTTTCTTTTCCTTCCTGTCACTGTCTTCTGGATTATGGGGATATCTGGTGGTCTCCAGGTAATGTACCACATGATATACAGCATCCTCGATTGTCTCGGGCTCCTTATTCAGTTCCACAAAAATCCTTGTCTTCTGGTCTCGAAGTCCTAGGAGGAATCTCCTTAACAAATCCTCCTGTCTGATTGAGATGCCTCTGTTTTTGTAAGCTTTATCATACAAACGTTTAAGCTCAGCAGCATACTCCTCGGCTGATTCACCAGGCTGTTGGTTTCTGCGGGTAAACTGCATTATGTAGAGTTTGGTAGTCTCAACTTCACCAAATCTGCTTTGTAGCTCCTTCAGTAGGCGTTTGTAGTTACTTAGGACTGAGGTGGGTAACTGTCCGTATGCAAACTCCCCAGCTACTCCTTGTAGCCTTGGGAGGATTTCACGCAGTTTTTCCTCCTGTGTCCAATGCTCAATATGGGCGACAGCCTCAAATCTGTTGTACCAAACTTCCCATTTTTCAGCTTTTCCTGTAAAAGCTGGTAACTTCACATTTGATTTCTGGCCTTTGTGGGTTGGTGGAAAAATCTCACTTGTCCTGACACTGCCATTTGATGACCGTCTCCTGGGTATTGGTTCTGTCTCTTCCTCTGAAGATGAGGGGGATTGATTCTGGTCCCTAGATGTAGGGTGGATTTTCCTCCTCTGATATGCCATGCTCCTCGCAAGGCGGTCAGAGGACTTGCCATTTTCCAGGTTTTCAACAGCATGGGCAGAATTCTGTTGGTCGGTGAAATCCGCAAAGGCGGTTTGGATAGCTGATACAATCTGACTGGTCATTTCCTTCAAGGCTCCTTTTATTTCATTGTAGATAACAAGTGAATTGTCTCCTGCGTCGTTGGAAGAATTTCTTGTAGGAGTTGTTGTTCTGTTAGATCAGCGTTTCCCAACCTCCTCCGTAATCCAGGTCTTCCAACATGCCTCAATGGTGTAGGCCTTCTCACTTCATGTGGATCTGTCTCTCGCCTAATGCTTGGTAGTGATGGACTGCTTCTCATATGGACTTCAGCTCCAACGTTGATTTGTGGTCTGACAGTATTTGGCATGTCATCTTCCTCAGATGACCCAAATTCATTTGCTGTGGTTTCATAATCTGTAGTTTCTCCTTCAGTGACAGTCAAGGTTCCAATGTTCATCTCATCATCTGTAATCTGCTGTATCTCCTCATGATCAGCTTGACTTCCCTCTCGTCTAGATTTTGTTGAGGCTTGTTGTCTCCTCTTCACCATTTTTGTAGTTAGAGATGTTCGTTTCACTGGATTTGTGGTACCAACACTCCTTGGTTGGAAGTACAAATCCTACCGGCGACGCCAAGTGTAACGGGGTGGGGGACGGACGGATGGCACCTCTCCTACTACTACTGCTGGGACCGCACTCCCTCACTCTATCTATAGGGGCTGTCTTATCTTTCGTGGCAAGGCTTGCGTCACACAGCTCAACCCGAGCTCAGGAGGGCTAGTATGGCACAGTGGTTCAAAACTCAATACTCTTTAATCTTATATCACCACACACTAAATTATCTCCCTTTTATCAATGAACTCAGATAATACCCCACTGTCCAAAACCTAAACCTCTTGTTATTAACCCGCGCTCTCTAAGTTACACTAAATTTATTAATACACGAAATCTCTCAGCTTTTATTCTCTATATGTCAAGCTCGTTACAACCTAGACCTAAGGAAGTCACTAAAATTCTTGAATACTCATCTCATTACTCTGTTCTTACTCTTTATATCCCACAATTTCCATCTTGTTGGAAAATCACACTTTGATAAAACCTTGTAAATCTCTGTACTTGAAATGAGACAAAATACAGTTTTACAATTTATTATAAGAATTATCTCTCAAATGAACAATCAACAAACAAATTCTAAGCTCTGTCTATGTCACCTATTTGTCCTAACCTATCTGTCTAAAACTAACTTCAATGCAACTCACAAAACTCCTAACTCTCAAAACTTCCTCCCAGACCTCCTGGATGAAAGTAAAAACCAGTAACTAAAACTTAATCCCTTAAACCTAATTAATTCCTAACAAATTTGAAATACCAGTAATTCCTGCAAATTTCTTAAGTCTGAATTCCAGTTAAAAACAGTAGCAAAATTTAGAAATACACTAGCTTTCTTAGCTAAATGTATAAATTACCTAAACAATTTCAAGTAAATCTAAAATTTAACAACAATTTACCAAAAATTCAAACAATCATCAAATTTTAACCAAGTCCAATTCTCAGTTAAAATTCACTAAAACCTGACCAAAACTTCCTATAAAATTCCACAAATATTCCAAAAGTTCCTACAAATCCTTAAAATAACCCTGGCTCTTCTTAAAATAAAACTAAAAAGTCATTATTAAATCTAAATCAAAACGCCCAACCCATACTAACTCCTTACCCCTAAAACACTTCTTCTCTACATGAATCAACCTAGCAGAAGAGCAAAAATTCCTTGAATCTCTCTCTTTTATACAAGAACATGATGTAAAAGTTGGAAACTGTTGGACATGTTGGAAAACGTTGGAGAATCTCTCGTGACATTTCCCGTAAACAGCAAAGTCTATAGAAAAATCTAACTACATACAAGACAACTTCTCTGAATGAAAGTAATCTCCAAATACCTTCTTAGATTAAAACAAGTAAATTAATCTCCATTTAAATCAACAAATAACACAATTAACTCCAAAAATCCGAAAACTATCGTAACTTTTATGATCGGGCTCGACCTACACAATTTACGAACGCCAAGTTCGTAAACAAATCTACCAGACATTAAACTGCCAATAATCAACTGAAAATAAGTTAAACTTCAAGAAAACATGATTTCATCGATAAATCTATGGTTCATCTACTACAGAAGACCAATCAAAGTCCCTGAAACATGAAGTAAGCTAAAATAACACCACAACTTTACTACTGCTATGATCAGCTGATTTCTACGTAACTCAAAACATGTGCACAAACCATTTCAACTCATGTAAATCACTTAAACTTGTCAATAATCACCTATCAATTACATGCAAAGCATAAATTAATACATATTCCTGCATGTCAAGTAACTATAACACATAGATTAAAAATTCATCTCAACTCTCCTACAAATGTCAACAATAATCAGGTTCAATAACTCTGTATAAAACTTATTTGTCAAATCTCTGGACCGTTACAATATGTTTAAAATTAGGGCTGTGCAATATTACCGGTATATCGGTATATTGCGGTATTATCCACCACGATAATATATCGCGATATGAAAGCCAGATACCGGTATTTCACGATATTTATAAAAATATATGAAAAAAAAACATCCATCATTGTAGAAACTGCTGGAATAATACTTGTAACGTCCCCAGCCTTTCAAATCTAGCTTAAATGAATACTTTGTCAGCTTTCGAAGAGATAGAGAGAAGAGAGAGAGAGAGAAGAAGCTTATCATTCACTGTCGCAATTTTAAATATCTTACTTAAAAAAATAATAATTAATGAAGACTTTTGAATTACATTATTCAGAAAGAAAATATATAAAACATATCTACAGGGTGTATGCCATGTTTACTGTGGTTCTCAAAATCTCACATGGAATCTACACGGTCGATGTCACGATGATGAATGTTAAATTCAAGATACATATATTATAAGTAAATGGCCATCCATGTTTTCACTTGATACAGTGACGCTTTTATTATTTTTTAATAAGTTTCATGCCATTTTAAACAACGTCATGCTATACCTGGAGCATGTATATTAAAACAGTAGAAATAGGCCAGTGCAGTTCCTGATCGTATGTCATAGTGTGAAATTAGGTCGGGTTAGACTAAAACACCAAAACGCCCGAAAATAGGTCACAATTTCTTTCTGGCTTTAATTTTATCCTGTGACCACATGAAATTTTCATATAGTATGTATTGTTTTAATCATTAAGTTATATTTTGTGCTATTTTGATAAAACACCCCCCCCCCAAAAAAAAAACCCAAACATAAAAATGTTACAAGATATACTCTGTATTAACAAAATGCTTCAAGAGAGTTCATTTTGTTTTATTATTTTACCTGGTATTTGATTAAAAGTAAAGTGTTATTATGTGTGCAATTAATTTTTTATTATATGCCCTCACCCCCTTTAAAACCTATAGATAAATTCAAATAATCTTTGAGCTTGACAGCATTTTAAACTTGCTGCACAAATTTATTTATTATAATTAATCTACAATATATCCCAATATATTGCAATATTCATCATAAAATATTGCAATATATCGTAATATGGTTTTCACTCCCAATACCCAACTCTATTTAAAATAACTGAATCAAAATATGTTGAATAATTATTTATTTTATTTCATTTGAACAAGCTTTCATCATCATGATCATGTTCATAGACGTCAAATATACACTGCGAGATTTACTTCCAGTTTAGTGGCATGGAGTTCAGGATGAGCTGTTAAAGTGGAAAAAGGGCCAGAAACGGCCTGTAGTCGTCAAGCAGATTGGATTTCTTAACTTGAATAAATAGTAAAACGCTCCGAATACTGAATTTGTTGCGAGATTTTTTAGGCCAAGCCCAGATCTATTAGTTTAAGTGTGTCCCCCCAAAACATATTGCCATCCTGGTGTATTTTAGTTGAAGGTAGGAAATTTCTTTCCGGATTTTTTTTTTTTGACGATAAGAACTTCAGACTCCTGTCCTATAACATTTTTAAAAATATTTATTGATTTTTTTAAAGTCACTTGCCCACGGGCATGTACCTATTAAAAAAATTCACTTGCCTCCCCCCCCTTTAAAAAATTTACTAGCCCGGGGCTTCGGGGAATGGGATTTTTCAGAC
>NW_026921303.1:0-18751 GCF_032062105.1 Saccostrea cuccullata
AAATGAATTGGAAGTCAGGATAATTATGAACTTCCAAATTTACGTTTATGAACTCAAGCTAATGCAGTGAGGGCCTGACTCAAGGAAAAATCATAATTTAAAAAGAAGATACGACTTTCCTCCTCCTATAGTTATTTCTTCATACCCTGAACACCGTTCACGGTAGCTCAGTCGGTAGAGCGCTCGCTCTGTGATCGGGAGGTCGTGAGTTCGTATCTCGGCCGCGACTGACCTAACTCAATAAAAATGGGAAGCAGCTGTTCCTTCGCCATGCGCTCGGCACTTTGAAAGTTGCGGGTCCTTCGGATGAGACCTTAAAAACCGAGGCCCCGTGTCAGCGGCAGGCGTTGGCACGATAAAGATCCCTCACTGCTCAATGGCCCTGAGTGCTGAGTAAAGATCAAAATTTGAAACCCTTCACCGGCATACGGTGACGTCTCCATATGAGTGAAAAATTCTCGAGAGGGACGTTAAACAATATACAATCAATCAATCAATCATACCCTGAACAATCTGTATCTAAATAAGGCGAATTCAAGCCCGCCGCTCAGGATACTCCACCCATTTGTGTGCTTTTGTAAGACTGTTTGTACATTGTGAAATACTTGATTTATTGTAACGTACTTGCAAAGTTTATTAATAACTAAAGACAATTCATATAATAAAAAGAGATATGCATTCTATGGAAAAATTGACGAAACTTTCATTACATAGAAGTCTTTGGTTATTCTTTTTAATTTATTGTTTTTCCGCTGAATAATATCTTTGTTCCTTATTATCATACCCCTAATACACACTTTAAAAGCAGGTGGTAGGTATAAAGGAATGGGGTGACCGCCCGACTAGCTGTTTGTATGTCCGTCCGCTATGCTTCTAGGTACCCATCCCTTATGCGCAACTCCTCGCAAACTATAGAATGAAAAGACTTTCAGAGGTTTTTGTTACATAGTACCATTGTGACCTATAACTTTACTTTTTTTATCGGAAGATATTTTAGATTGCCCATACGTAACAAAATATGATCATTACCATTCTAATTTAATTAAAAGGAGTATACTAGGACAAAACTAGCGAAATAAACACTCAATTTAGGCATGTTGATATGCCAAGCGATTTCGCAAAGAAGCCGAAAAAGGACCAAAAAAAAAAAACCAAACAAAAGGGTTGATTAAATGTTTTTTCCCAATTGAAAATTTGTCATTCAGGGCTGTCACCATATACCGGCGAAAGGTTTCAAGTTTAGATCTTTACTCGATACTCTGAGCCATTTAGCACTAAGAATTCTTTATCATGCCAACACCTGCAGAGTAGCCTCGGTTTTTAAAATCTCATCCAAAACTTAAAAATATGAGACTTTCACTTCAAAGTGCTGAGCGGTTGCGATGGAAGACCAAGAGGCAACTCCTTCTAGCATAACATATATGAGTCGAAAAACAAGCGTGGAATATTTTTCATTATAATCGTTTAAGTCAGCGACAGGTGATTTTTTAAACTGGTATCGGCACCCTCAGACAACATGAAATCGGGGCCACATGAAATGCGGTACACAATAGTTTTCTTTACGAAAATTGTACTAAAATCCTCGGTCTACCAACGCTCTACTTCTTTTCAATTCTAATAAAAACTTTTGACCAAGTTCACCCAAGTTTGCACTTGATTTCTGAGCATACGTGCAGTTGGGAGGAATGATTGAAGGAATATTGCGTCTTGGTCCAGACAAGGATTTTTTTCTCTGTAAATATGGATGTTTTGGGTTCGGAAACCTGCATTTTTACAAAAGCTAATTATACTTTTAAATATTAAACACATTTTGCATGGAATCTCTGATTCTGAAATCTGCTTGATCTTTCACAGGAAGAATCAAACAATCAAAAATTACAGAACGTTGATCATTTATAAACAAGAAAAAAAACTTTTACTAAAGAGCGTGTGCCATTTTATACATAGACGAAATAAATGTTTAAAAAGTCCTCAAACAATTCCCACTTCCTCACTTATACATAAGAACTACCGAAGCTTTGGGAGCAAAGGGTTAATGATCTTCAATTCTCTCCCATAAGGGTTCGGATACACGGCATTTCCTCATGCAAAAGTGTATACTTCATTGGCGTCGGAAGCAAATTCAAAGTGGGGGGGCTAGGTGTAAAAAAATTTTTTTTATACCTTCTCAAAAACCCTGACAAGCAAAAAAAAAAAAAAAAAAAAAAAAAAAAAAACACCAAAATATCAATTTCCAAAACACGGAAATCCTATTTCGTGGGGGGGGGGGCTGAATTCCAACTTCAATACCTAAATTTTTTTCTATACACTACCTTTTTCCCATTTTTTTTACCTATACTGCCATGTGTCTGTGGGAAGTGGGGGGGCTAAACCTACGAAGCAATGTTCAATATCTATACTAAGTATATGTTTGGAAAAAAAGTGGGGGGGCTTAATCTATACAAGTATATATTTGGAAAAAAAAGTGGGGGGGCTAAGCCCCCCTAGCCCCCCCGGTTCCGACGCCTATGTACTTTATATTTTACTACGCAGAAATGGCGTTCACTTTTCAGAAACACTTTAACATTGTTATACTAGCCGCGTGACACTTTGCTTGATTTATATTAAAGAGTCAAGAGTAAAGAAATAGGCTTGGTAGAACATTTACTCGAAACCGCTAGATTTTTTTGTAAGAGATTTTATGATCACACCGCTGATGTTTTGGAGGTCCGTGTTTGCCCTCCTGATATGTATTGTTTTATGGACTTTGATATTGAATACTGTTTGTTATCTCAATATCCTTCATGAAGTCTCCTTGTCCGTGGGATGCAATTTCAGTTTGGTGGGGGGTCAGAGTCATACATTGTCAGTTTTGGTAAAGTAAAATAATTCCCTTTCCAGAAAAAAATAGACGTTATTATTGATGGGGCACAAGGAAATGGTAGATCTGTTTTCTTTTTTCATCCCGTTCCCTGCGGCTAATGTGACAAATTTGCTATGAAGTAATTGAGTTTTGGACCATATTCTACAATTTTATCCACATTGCACACCGCACAAATGGCCATAGCATTAGCTCTTTGAGCCTTTGGCTCAGAAGTGATAAAAAGTGTATGTGTGTGATGGGGGGGGGGGGATTTACTATATTGAAATATTATTCTCAGAAAAAATGAGGTCCCTCTACAATGCTCTTGAAGTATGTTTCGTACATTTCAAGGAAACCAGAGAATTGAAGCATTATTAACAATCCAATATTTAAGGCAAACACATATTGAGGTGCATGCAATCTAAACTTAAGCTGCAAAGGATTCGAGGTAATGAAATTATAAACATTTTGAAATTAACATGCAGTTTATTAGTGTGCTGTATATATATTTGCTTGAATGTACATGTACCCTCTCTGATTTTCGAGATTCTCTCCTTCAAAAAAAAAAGTTACAAGTTGTATTTCCAAATAAGAAACATAATGTTTGTTTTAACAAATGTGTACTTCGCTGAATTAAATATCCAGTTCATCCGAACAATTCCAAGTACACATTTAAGATCTACTTTGGTCTAGCCTACGAGTAGGCCAATTCACATTACGCTCAGCGGTCGATCAACAATGTATTAGAATGTGCATATGCATGGGAATTTGAGGCGTTATTTTCATTAATTTGATGTAATATTTTTAATTAATAAAAAAAAAACATAAAAGTCCTGGATACACTTTTTTAGGATTAGCTTAAGCTTATACTTTGTCTAATGATTGTTAGGTTTCAATTTGTTTTTTATTTTCATCTCTAGATTCAAATTATAATTTTATAAAAAGTTGTTGCATGAATTGCACCGCAAGATGGGCATGAAATATATATATATATATATATATATATATATATATATATATATATATATATATATATAAAGCACAATTTACAACAACTCTTAAACTAACATAACTGCCCTAAGTGAAGAAATATAAATATAGAAAGCACAAAGAAATTCACTTGTATATGGATACGGAAGTGGGTATCCATATACAAGTGAATTTCTTTGTGCTTTCTATATATATATATATATATATATATAAACAAAACGTTTTAAGTTTCCGGATATGAATTACCTTGCCTTAAATTACAAAAGTTTTTCAGCAGAAGTAAATTTTCTTTTTAGTACATAAATCACAGTTGAAAGTGACACATTCTTTTTTTTTTTTTTTACTGTTCACATGTATTTTGATACGATATCGGCATTATCACAAGACAAAGATTCATAATATCAACAAATATTTACATTTGCAAATGGTTTCCTTTATATAACACTACTGAAAGCAATGCGTATCTAAAACTGTATAAATACACATACGGGGTCAAGAGGTCATAGATGTGTGTATGGATAAACGTTTGACGTAATTTCTCAGTGACGTCATAAAGGGTCGACAGGCGTTCAGTGGATTACATACCTGCCGTTGGGTTTGAAAAATAATGCATTTCACACGTTAAAAATCACATTCAGGCATATATAAAGTATGAATAAGTCACAAATATAAATATAAGTAATAATGTATCATTTTAAAACATCTATCGTGCTATAAATACGGGTCGGTACGAGATTAAATTCATCATAAAGCCCTTCGGGCTTTATGGAATTTAATCTCGTGACCGACCCGTATTTATATCCCGATAGATGTTTAAAAATGATACCTTATTTCTTAAGTATAGTTTGTACGACCATTTTTGTCCGCAGCATTTAGACATAAAGAATTGAAGTCATTTTAGCTATTTGTTTTATGTGTATTAAACAAGTTTAAGTCAAGTAATTTAATGATAATACTATCCATTATTTTTTTTTATTATGTTTGATCACACTAAAAATTAAGGTATAAATATGCACAGAAAAAGTAAGGCAGTGTAGAACAGTATACCTTGTTAGGTGATTTTGTTTTGAAATTTTCATTTGAATTCCTTTTTGGGAACATTCTTCAAACTACTAAAATGATGCATATTTTGCTGCCGATTTCATGCATTGCATCAATTTAACTTGTCTTGCTATGTTTTAATATTATTGTACCAATCCATACTCTAGGTTACATGATAAGTTTTAATAACATATTAGTCTCAATATGTTTTCATTATATACATGTATTTTAATTTGATTTGAAAACCTTTGAAAAAACAAGATGTGTTTGTAAAACACTGATGGCCCCGTATGGCAACATAGCAAAGATTAAGCTTTTCTTAAATGCAAATTTAATTAATTCGTACAAAAAGTAGGGTATTCTCACTGGAAAACAATTGTGAAATTTGAAAGTAAGCTAATGTTTATGTTTTTTTAATGAGTACAAAAATCTCCAAGGTCAAGGTCAAAAGGTCAATGTAATTAGTATCAAATGAAGGTCTTGCCACATAAAATACTTATGTAGAGCATGAAAGTCCTAGCCCTAACCGTTCAGAAGTTATGGTCAACGTTCAATTTCTTGAAAAGTTGGTCAAACTCAAAGGTCAAGGTCAAAGTTATTGTTATCAAATGAAAGGTCTTGTCATAAGGATCAAATATGTAAAGTATGAAATCACTAGCCCCAAGTCTTTAAAAGTTATGGTCAAGGTTTGCTTTTTTTAAGTAGGTCAGTCTCAAAGGTCAAGGTCAAAGGGTCAAGGATCTTCATATCCAATGAAAGGTCTTCTCACATATATGAAGTATGAAAGCCATATCCCTTACTGTTCAAAAGTTTTGGCCAAGGTTAAAGTTTTTTCACAAATACGGAAATCTACAAGGTCAACGTCAAAGGGTCAAGGTTGTTGGTGTCCAGTGAAAGGTCTTTAAACAAACATTACATATGTGAAGTATAAATGTCCTGGTGACATCTGTTCAAAAGATATGGCCAAAGTAAAATTTTAAAATTTTTCTAAAAAAGTACGTCAAACTTCAAGGTCAAGGTCAAAGAGTCAAAGTTATTGTTATCAAATGAAAGGTCTTGTCATAAGGATAAAATATGTAAAGTATGAAAGCACTAGCCTTTATTCTTTAAAAGTTATGGTCAAGGTTTGCTTTTTTTAAGTAGGTCAATCTCAAAGGTCAAGGTCAAAGGGTCAAGGATCTTCATATCCAATGAAAGGTCTTCTCGCAAGAATTACATATATGAAGTATGAAAGCCCTATCCCTTACCGTTCAAAAGTTATGGCCAAGGTTAAAGTTTTTTCACAAATACGGAAATCTACAAGGTTAAGGTCAAAGGGTCAAGGTTGTTGGTGTCCAGTGAAAGGTCTTTTAACAAAATTTACATATGTGATGTATAAATGTCCTGGTGTCTATTGTTCAAAAGATATGGCCAAAGTAATATTTCAAAATTTTCATGTAAAAGTAGGTCAAACTCCAAGGTCAAGGTCAAAAGGTCAAATTTGGTGGTACCCAAAGAAAGGTCTTGTCTCAAGGAATACACATATGAAATATGAAAGTCATAGCTCCACTTAATCAAAAGTTATGGGCAAGGTTAAAGTTTTTGCGGACAAACAGACAAACAGAGAGACAGACAGACAGAGAAACAGACAAACAGACACGACAAAAACTATATACCCCCGAAACTTTGTTTACGGGGGCATAATTATGTTAACATGCAAGAAAATTATGTCAACATGCAATATAATTTTGTCAACATGCAAGATAATTATGTTGACATGCAAGTTACAAATCTTGTATGAGAATATGATTTTAATATGGTTAAAACCACGAACGTAAGCCCGTATTTGATATCGTAGATGCAAGATGCGATTTCCTTACGTTAACATGCGAGATCATTATGGAGACATGCAAGATATCTATGTCAACACACAAGTTAATTATGTTGACATGCAAGTTATTTATGTGAACATACAAGTAAACTATGTTAACATGCAGGATACTTATGTTAACATGCGAGATAATTATGTAGACATGCTACTTAATAATGTCAACAGGCAACTTAGTTATGTCAACATGCGAGTTATATTTTTCATACAAGATATTTATGTCAACATGTATGATAATAAGCTGCATATTATCTTACATGGTAACATAATTATCTTGCATGCTGACATATAAAAGTCGCATAACATAAATAAGTCACATGTCGACATAATTAACTTGCATGTTGACTTAAATAAGTCGCATGTTGAATAATTATCTTGCAGGTTGACATAAATAAGTTGCATGTCTTCAAAATTATGTTGCATGTCTACATAATTATGTTGCATCTTGTATCTAAAATGTCAGATACTGTCATTAGAAAGTAAATTTACCCATATTTAAATTACATTTGTTTATAAGATTGGTAACTTGCATGTCAACATAAATAACTTGCATGTTGACGTATTAATATGTTGCATGGCTACATAATTATGTTGCATGTGAACATAATTTATCTTGCATGAAGGGGCAGAAATATGTCACCATAGTTTTCACTTTCTTTGCTTTGGCAATATTAGATTCATTGCTTTTGAAATCTTGGACAGCTGTTTTTAAATAAATTGAGCTCGTAAAATCCCATGTCATGTCATTAGATATTTGCTCGCTTGTTTAGTGAAAAGGTATTCTACGCTGCATACGACAGCTCCAGAAGTGATTGAATGCATGAGTTTTTTTATTGACACGGTAGTTTTTGGATACTATCTTCCAACGATCTGCTAGCAATGTAGTTTTTAGAGCTCATCTTCAAAGGATCTGCTGACATGGTCGTTTTTGAAGATCATCTTTAAAGGATCTGCTAGCATGGTAGTTTTTGGAGATCATCTTCAAAGGATCTGCTGATATGGTAGTTTTTTGGAGATCATCTTCGAAGAATCTGCTTGCATGGTAGTTTTTGAAGATCATCTCCAAAGGATTTGATGGAATCCTGGCCCCTGATACTCATCTGATCTGCCAACTGCTCTATGACACTAGAACCCCTGACCCAGAGGTCAAGAAATTAAAATTCTAGGGAAGAATTTTCTTCACATCATGAACATACACTTATTTTATCTTCTAATCATACAGGGGCAGGAGTCAACTATCCAATTATAATACATTTTCATTCTAGGATCAATAGAGCACCCTCATAATTAACACAGTCAGAACCACTCACCAGGTGGATAGGGGGGAGGGGGGGGCATGAAATTCACAATTTTGGAAGAACCATCCTTGTTTGTCATTACTTTATATGCAGTTATTCTGTTTACTTAATACCCAGTAGCAGAGGAGAAATGCATTTTCATGAGATGACTATGGGCCTTCTAGGTCACCTGAGGATCATGCAAAAATGTTCAAACAATTGAATTTTAGTTTGTGTTTAAAATGAGAGGCCATGAAATTCATAATTTTAAAATACATGTAGGCACCATTGCTCATCATAACTATAGACTTAGTATGCTTAGTCTGAAAACTTAGTACCCAGAGACAGAGCAGAGGAAGAAAGAAAAATGCATTTCCAACCATTGAATAAATTTCATACTCTAATTTATTTTACTCCTGGCAACCAAGATAAAACAAAAGAAGCAAATATCACAGCTATGATGAGGTTGACAAAATAGTACATAAGGGCTGACTGTTTTCTCTTTCTCTTTTTGAATCCCTTTTGAACATATTCCTCTAAAACATCAGATATTTCATTCTGAATTGTTGGCTGGTATCCTAAATCTCTAGATGCTTTTTCTATGCTGAAGTAGTGTGTGACACCGGATTTGTACACCTGGAAGCAAGAAAAAATATACAGACATGCATAATAAAACAATTAAAATCCTTTTTTGGGAATTATCAAAATGTATTTCTCTACAAAGTAGAACAAGCTTATTGTTAAAGCTGAACACGTTTACAAGAGCATAGCACAAAAACCAATCTTACCTCTGTTCTTGTTAGAATGGGTTGAAAGTTATAAACTCTTCCTACGAAAAAGTGTATCCACTCAATGATAAAAGCTGAAACAACAACATAATTGACTTAAACAATGAAACCTTCATCAGTAAACAGAATTTAAATGAACAAAATTGAGAATTTAAATGAACAAATTTATACTTTCAATTTCATTAACAAAACAAGAGGCCCAGGGGCCACATGGCTCACCTGAGCAATTTGCTAGGAAAAAGAACATATAAGGTCAGAACTGAAAGTTTACCGAGTTGGGGAGGGGGGGGGGGAAGGGCTTGTATTTTAACCTCCCAGGGGGTCATGGTTTGAACAAACTTGAATCTACACTACCTGAGAATGATTCCATATAAATATCACTAAGCATGGATTTGAAGTACTTGAAAAGAGGATTTTAAAAGGTTTCGCTATATATACCTATGTTAAACTTTGATCAGCCATTTTGGCCCCACCCTACCCCAGGGGTCATGATTTGGACAAACTTGAATCTACACTACCTAAAGTATATTTCACACGAGTTTAATCTTTCCTGTCTCAATGGTTCTTGAGAAGAAGATTTTTAAGATTTTTCCTATATATACTGAGACTCAAAAGAAACGCAACATCCTACTTTAGAATGAAAAATTATGTAAAGTAAAAAATTTGTATCTTAAAATTATGGACATCTTCAATTTGGTAAATATCTTTAATTTAATGGTTGAACGATTTTCATACCATAACCGGAAGTTTAGTTTGAGTCTGCTTAACAGAAATCAAAAATTTCATATTCAATAAAAACTTTTGGCAACATAATGGAGTTTTAAGGGTTTGAACTGTTTATCTTAAGTAATGCAGCACTATTTCAAAAAATTAAATCTCCTTTCGTTTCCCGTGACGATGCTAAGGCCTCTTGAAAATGGCTTAAGTACGCATTTTCATTGCTCTAGCTGAAAAATCTCAAAATAAAGGTGATGGAAAGTTGATGATGCAAAAATGCACTACATTGGGCCTCTATGGGCTCTTACGCATCATATGCATAAATGATAGTCCTTGGACTGGAAGTGCAAGGGTTACTACAATGCGCTAAGGTAGAGAAAATTCGACCTAGTCATCTGAAAAACAGGCATTTAAAAATGGCAAAGAATAATTCCTTCGCTCAGATCTTGATATTGATTAACCTATGTATCGTAAAAATAAAGCTGCAGTTGTTGTTTAGGACAGTCTTGCACGTTGTAATTCAATAGCTGGGAGGGGGTGTTTTAACAGTCATATGTTACTTAGTAAAGTTAAAAAATAAACATTTAAAATTTTTATCAAATCTCTGATGTTCTGAAAAGTTAGTTTAGCCTTACTGCATTCTTTTTTGAAAATCATTAGATAAAAAATTCAAACATTTGAAGATTACTGCTTGTTGCGTTTCTTTTGCGTGTCAGTATATAATTCCTAGTATGTAAAACTTTGATCGGCCAATTTGGCCCCACCCTACCCCTGGGGGTTATGATTTGAACAAACTTGAATCTACACTACCTGAGGATGATTCCATATGAGTTTCATTTTTCCTAGCCAAGTGGTTCTTGAGAAGAAGATTTTTAAAGATTTTTCCTATACATTCCTATGTAAAACTTTGATCGGCCATTTAGGCCCCACCCTAGCCCCAGGGGTCATGATTTGAACAAAATTGAATCTACACTACCTGAGGATGATTCAACGTGAATTTCATCTTTCCTGGCCCAGTGGATCTTGAGAAGAAGATTTTTTAAAAATGCCATTAAGGACAAGTCTCATTTAAGGCTTATCTGTGGTCCCCGGTTACTCATCAAATTTCGAACATTTATCAAAGGCTTTAAAAATTAAATATTATTAATAACTAATGTCTTTATTATTTGAATCTTCATCTAAAAATGTTAAATAATTGATATACACAGCATAAGAAGCTGCGTTTTGAAGTTGGGGTCCTTTGATTTTCATGAATATCAAAAGAAATCACTGATGGGTACACACTTTCAAGCTTTCATAAACACTGAGCACAGATTTGTTCAGAGTCGAGTTTGATATATATTGTGTATATTATATTTTTAAAGCTTGAGTAAAAATATCTTTGTTGAACAACCTTGTGCTGTATGTTTTCTAATTAAAAGTATTGTGATTTTGAACCTCATCGCTGTCTTCATTTACATGCGATTAACCTCTTTATGACCTGTTTCGAACCACAACAATTCACGTGGATTTGTGTCGTTACAGGTAAATGCCTACAGTAAACGTGCTAGCAAGCACTCGGTTGGAATGTACTCAGTCGAACATGTATCGGTCAGCATATGGACTTGTTTGGTTAATCTTGCTAAAGTGCTTCATTCACATTGCTAGAGTTTTCTGCACAAAAAAATTGTATTTGTTGTTGATTGTGAATCTTGAACATATAATTCATCTTTGAAAGGAAAATTTTATGTATCACGGGTATTCTTTTTATAGTATCGAATCTAAATGTCTCCGCCCATTTACATGTAACAGAAAAACCGTAGTCTGATGGAGGGGAAAAGTTCCGGCACTTTTTAGTGCGATAGGTGTTAAAAATTGGCATGTATTTTTTGATATGTTTAATAATTCATTATTAATGCACAACGATTTTATTAGAAATACTTTGTTATACACAAACAAAATACCCATTGCTACTATCTGTCCAGTAAACCAAGGGTGTAAAAAGGGACCACGTTACTATACTTAAGTGGAATACTCCTTTTTCTCTAATTCATAATTATCTCCCCTTGGAAAAGGGCATGGCCCTTCATTTGAACAAACTTCACCCAAGGATACTTTGTAGCAAGTTTGGTTAAATTAGCCCAGTGGTTCTTAAGAAGAAGATGAAAATGTGAAAAGTTTACAACGACGACGACAATAACGAAGACAACAGACAAAGGACAATTTTTGATCAGAAAAGCTCACTTGAGCCTTTGGCTCAGGTGAGCTAATAATACATTTAAATGTACACAAAACAAATGATAACATTAACTTCAACAAATGACCAAAATTTAACAAATGGAGTGACACACAAAGACTTTCATTTATACCACAAAATAATAAATTGTAATCTAAATGTTTAACGACATCAAAAACATGCATTTAAAGATACAGTTAACCAACTTTTATCTGCAAACAAAAAATATCCGAGTTTTGCATCTACTTTAAGTCAATAATATTTATCTCCATAAACCATTAATTTTGCTTCAAATTTGTAGAGTATGTTTCTTAAGTCGTGAAAATTAATTGTCATGGATTGATTTCTAACTGACAAATCACAAAAAAAAAGATACCGAAAACAATAGTTAGTTAACCATAAAGGAAAGATCCACCCAAGCTGTACAATAAACAATTTTCTTACCTACTGCATAGACTAAAGACACAGGTACAGATACTCTGGGTAGTGAGTAACCCAGTCCCTCCAGCTGAAAATACGGAATTAAAATGATTTAAATCCAACTGACTTAAAAAAAAAATACAGTCAAACTTCATTGTCTAGAACCTGAAGGGGCTGTGAAAAAACTTCCAGATATCTGAGGATTAGAGGAGTGTAAAATACTTAAAGAATATGTGTTTGGGACTTCCACATTCCTTCGACATATTCATATGGTATAGATATCCGAGTTCAAAATACTGAAGTTCAACTGTACCACCATCAGGATAAACTTTATACAGAAGTTATTACAGTATTATGAAACTTTTTTTCAATTTTGCATTCTATATACATTTTTTACATTCAAAACATAACTTACCAGGGGCCTGAAGAATTCAAAAGTATTGACAGGAGCACCATCTGACAAAAAGTAGGCCTGGCCTGCCTGTAAAAAAACAAAATCAAAAATCAATGCATAACGTGCATTGTACACTGTATACACAGGTGCTTATGCATTCACATGCTTTCAAATACAGTATACAGGGTTATTTACGCCTCGTGTTATTTTCGCCCCTTTACACTTGGTAACAATTTTGCCCCATTTTAAACTCACCCTGTCACAGTTCTGTTTAAGAATTTATACTGTGTTCTTTGAATTTGCCCCCATTTTAAATTTGCTCACTTGTGACAAGGGCGACAGGGGCGAAATTTTCCCTGTGTACAGTATTTCAAGATGAAAGAAAAGGCCAGTTTCATACAGCTACACATTTCTTCGACTCCATTAATGCCTGTCCTGCAAGAATATGGCCCTGAACAAGGTTGTCTACATGGAGAAAATCTTGTAAAGAATCTTGACCAAACAGGGCCTTCATAGCTCCCATCTGTACTGTGTTCTGAAAAAAAACAAACAAAAAACAAAAGTTACTAAATCTAAAATTATTTTCTTGTGGTAAATAACATATTTTATACTAGAGGGGAACATTACATTCAGCAAATTAAAAAAAAAAATCAAGTTTACTCCTTCCACATAAAGTTTCTAAATACATTCTTGTCAAAACGAATATTAAGAACTGTTATTTAACCATGTAAATGTGTATGCACTACATACATGTAATACCTCTCCTCCATTAACCTGTGTTTTGCAAACCTGTTGAGAGCAATCAGGGTTTTCCTTTTTTAAGGTCTTCCGTCTTAACGGAAGACCTTGTAGCGATTCTATTGTTTCTTATTATTATTATTATTATTATTTTTCTGAAGCGATTTCTCAAAGACTACTGGATGGAATTGCATGAAATTTTCAGGACAGATGTGTTGTTAAATTGATTTGATACATCTGAGAGATTTTTTGGAAATTCGCTTCCGGTGCCAAGTTATGGACCTTTTTCTGATTTTTAAAATGACATTTTGTCTACGGATTTTCTCAAGAACGGTAAAAGATATCAATGTGAAACTTTCAGAGATCATAGATGAAGATAAATTCTATCCAGGACGCGACATTTCGTTTGTCGTCATTACTTCCGGTCGCCACTGGAAGCCAATTTAAAAAGTCCAATTTTTCAACTTTTTTTGTTTTTCAATATTTTTCGTTTATTTTTGGTTTGTTAATAGAGACCTTTCTTATAATGCTTACTATATAATTTGTTTAAATATTGATAGATCTAAACTCTAGATATTAGCATTTAAAAATCTTAAGCATTCCAAAATGGCCGCTCTGTCTGTAAAGTCCAACATTTCGCAATAGGGGTTTAAGGAGGCATCTGAGCGTTTGCTTAAACGAAAGTAACACAAGGACAAATGAAATATAAACTAAAGGAGTACTTGGCACGTCGTAGTTACGTTGCAATTCTGTGTCAAACTAAGTTCTTCTTAAACGTCTTCTATGATTGATTTTGGTTGGTTCTTAAAGTAGAAAAAGAAAAGACTGAATGCGCAAATGAAATTCGATACCTAATATCTTCTGATTGCACCACGGAAAAGCAGATCTCAAATCATTGTTACAAGTAATATTTTTTTCAAAAAAGAATATCAATGAATACAGTAAGAAAAAAACTTACCCAATTTTTCCCCATGCACACTTGTGCCATATTAAACTAATAGAAAAGACAAAATAAAATAACCATATTTTTAGAAGATCGCTTAACAGCGTTTATATTAACATTATTGTCTCAAAGATCTTATTCAAGTTATTGAGCACAAACGGTATCCAATGCCTTGACCGTCGTAAGGTGAACCATTCTTTTCGGCGAAACATTTGAATCTCTTCATGAATCGGGATAGTTGACTTTGGCGATAAACATGAAATTTCAAAAAAAAAAGAAGTTAAAATTCATAGCCGCTTCATTGTTTTAGTGGTACTTGCCTAATGCTATATGGAGTTTGTGAAATGTATTAAATATACTTTCTAATCATAAAATTTTAGGCTATATGAACGTTTTTTTTATTTCATTGAAGCTATCACACCTATCAAATAGAACATTACCAAGAAAAGACGCGAAGATTTACTCATGGCGTTTGGCGTGAAATTATGAATAGTGATTTAGCCTTTCATAATTCTAAGACAAAAGCACTTTATACAGAGGTACTGTATATACAAGAAGATTCAGAGAAGAGGTCCCAATAGCGTACGTTATATTTAGCGCGTTGGATTTCATTCTGGCGACTTGGATTCAATCCCCCTCTGTGCAATATTTTCAGCTAGATTCTAGGGTTTTTTTTCCGAATCGGACGGAAGACCTCTCGTTGCTCGCAACGAGATCGTATCTAGTTCTTTCTTTTTTTTTTAGCAGAAAGGTGCCCAACTTCTAAATATGTAATTGTTATGCATGGAAAATGTACAAATTTTATTCTCACGCACCACTGTTCTTGGTATATGACGAAGTTCCCCCACCCCATATACCCCTGCCAGCCTGAGAGCACAGGTATGGAGAACTCCTGGATCATTGGCGGCCAATACCTTTTGTTCTGCTATACTTTTGGTTCTTGAATAATGGTCAGGATGCTACAGTGAAATAAAGAAAGTAATACAATAGTTTTCAAAAACAAAGTTAAATTTATTTGGATTCCACAGGGATTTCCTATTAGTGGTATCTTTAAAACATGGGGACTTAAGGCTTGAATTAGTACAGTATATGACATGGATGATAGTCAAGCTTGTACCAGGTACATCTCTGATTTTGCCTATATTAAAAATCGGGGTTCTCCATTAACTTTAATTCTGCTGTGGAAAACAAGCATGAAATACCCTTTTACTCATGACATTAATGACATTTAACTGTGATACTTGTAAAAAATCTAAAAAGTTTCAAGGAGAACCCTGAATATTGTATGCAAAAGTGTACTTAAAAAGCATGTAGGCTTCAAATAAAAGTGGCTCTGACGCAGACAATAATACATTAATTCATAACACCCAGTGATTGTGCTCAATTTTGAATATATCAATATCAATTTACATACAAGTACAGTATACAGTATCTCACATCATACTGTAAAATCACATATTTTTGTTGGGTCAAATTTTCGTGGTTTGAGTAAAAACTATTGGTTTGTGGGGATTTGAAACCATGGATGAAGAATTGTTGAGTAGTTATATATGTAACATTTACATTTCGTGGTGTACATGAATTTTCGTGGTAAATTAAACCCCCATGAAAATTTGTGATTTCACAGTAATAATAAAAAACCCTACTTTGTTAAGAGGTAGGTAAGGGAGGGATTCATCCCCATCGCAAATTTCCTGGCCCCCAAAGATGACATTGTATGTGCTGGTGTAGACAAGTCTCTTTATCTTGTGCTTCAGGCATGCTGAAATAAAATTGATTAACTGTGAGGTCAGTGAACTATTTTCAAGCTTTTTCAGAGAAAAATGGACAGTCTTAATTAGTAAGCCTTTCAAACTGGGAACTGAAAAAACAATTTCAGACCTTTTTATGCATCACACAGACATTCAGTACAAAAAAAATAAAAAATGCATCCTATGGAATCAAATCTTAAATCATCTTAAAATGTTACCTTTGATAACATTTTCTGTTCCTCCTACATTTACAGCTTCTATTACTTTGGTATTCAACTGAAAAAAAAATTTCCAAACATAATATTTCATAATATTCCATTTGATTATACAGTGGACCTTCAGATATCCGGACGCCAGATATCCGGATGCTTCAGTATCCGGACGATTTTTCATTGGAACGAAATTTTTAAATGCTATTTTGTCTTGTTTAACTGGTGATTCAGATATCCAGATGCTTCACATATCCGGACAAATGGACTGGGAACCAAAGCGTCCGGATAATTGAGGGTCCACTGTATTTTCTTTTTTCGTTGTGAGGCTAACACGATCTTCATACTTGTTTACCCACAAAGTATATTTGTACATTTATAATACTTTATGAATGAATTTATTTATTAAGATATTTAAGTCAGAGGTAACAGATAAAATACCTTACTTGTTCCCTCCCAGACATTCCATAGGAGGCCATGTGGTACACACAATCTGCTCCTTTTAATGCTTTGTCCACTTCATGCCCTTGAGCTATATTGCACTGTTAATGTTAATTATAACTTAATGAAAAACTTTGAGAACCAAGTTTTATTAATATTATATTTGAAAAATTGTTTCCAAAATGCTACTTTGAATAAGCTAGGAATTCATGCCTTGATTTTGGTAATTAAATCTTGATATTTTTTTCAATGAAATTCAAGGAGACTAAAAAATTTTCGTCTGGCATCTCTACAAATTTTTTTTAGTCAATTGGAATCTTGCTGAAGTTAGATTATCTTGAAGATAAATGTTCTAAGATTTTAATTACAGCTCTGGCACCAGGATCCTGAAACAAACTTGGACTTAAGTCAAATTTTCAAAAAGCTACAAAATCCTCATTTGTTCTTGAATTAATCTTTAAATTTGCAGATAAGAAAACTTTTGTGGAGCAATTTTGAAAATTTATTGATTTTTGTATGCTTGACTTCTACATGCTTTTAGTACAACATGAAAATTTTGACTTAATCTTAAGATGTTTCATATTATCTCTGGGCCAGATATCTGCAAATATTATATGAACTTAGGCAGTGTATGACGGACATCTACAGTAAAATTTCTATGTAACCTGAATAAATGACATGTTTTTCTCCAGTGGCCACCTTGGTTTGATGATGTCTACTAGGATAACTTTCTTTCCATTCTGGGCCAACTTTTTACCAAGGTTGAACCCCGGGTATCCTCCACCCCCTGTGACCAAATGCACCGAATCTGGTTCAGAAGTAGAACCTGACATCTCTAAAAAAAGATATTGAGAATTAAAGTTTAAAACAGGAAATCCAAATAAATCCAAAGATAGATTTCTAATATTCATTCTTATTTCATGTTCAGCAGAATTTTGAGAACAATACTTCTCAAAATTACTCAATATAATTTCTAAGGAAATAAAACAAAAAGATCCTACATATAAATACATAGAACAACACCCATGCCATTCGAATGAGTGCTGACATAACTCTAATTCAACGTATTCATGATATATACCTTCAAAGCTCAACTTCGAATATTGTGTAACAAAGCACCCGGCTGGGGTCAGAGGTCAACTGCCGAAAAAGTAAACATAACATTTTACGGCATACATTTAAATGTGTAAATTTCGTGTCTTTTGGATTTTTACATTTAATCTTCTACTAATAAAACTAAAATAATTTTCATTGCAAATATGTTTATTATAATTTGACTAAAAGTAAACCTTAGGAAGCATATATTACGACAGTCGTACGCTACTTTCCGCCATATTGTTCCATAGCAACACAGTAAATGGTGGACTTCTCTCAATTTTTGGTAAATATTGACAATTTACGCAATTTTACACATTGCTTGCTCCCAAATAATTGATACACAGAAGGCAGAAATATCGTAACTTGGATTTAATGAGTTTTAAATGCATGAAATTTCATCACTTGTTCTATTCTTCTAACAATAAGCAGTTAACCTCTAATTCAAGAATGATAACAACTCCGACTCTTTAAGTCTTTTAGTAGACTTCATCACTACAAAATCATTTACTGTTTTGATTATTATAGATTTTTAAAAAGTAGATTGTGTTCAAATCTTATTATAGTTGAGGAAGTGAAACACCATGTATGACAGAGCTCCTAGAGATCTGGTGAAGACATATGGATCCACTCCAGGAAATGTGGGACCAGGGTCATATGATGCTAGTGCCCTGGCCAGAGCTAAACTCAAGGCTGGTATGTGCAATGTTCCGCTGTCTTTTGAAGGTGGCTGAATTCTCTCAAAATAACATTTGAAGCTTTATTGTAATGACAATCTTTGTATTGTTGAATTTGTTTACCATACATTAAATTTATCTAAGTAAATGCATGATCTATTTTCCAGATGGATATGCCCCTTTCTTGTCTATGACAAGTCGAGAAACATTCCTAAATGTTAGTGATCAGGTTGTTGCAGCCCCTGGACCAGGTCATTATGATCCTCAAAATGCTCAAGATTTTGTTCCTGTAAGTATCATAATGTTGTTCAACAAATACTGAAATTTTAAGTCATACTTGTATACT
>NW_026921304.1:0-5000 GCF_032062105.1 Saccostrea cuccullata
CTGGGCAAAGTTAAAAATAAGCAAAATTCAATTTAATTGATAAAGAATTAAAATAAATTTGCTGAAAATTGGAGTCTTACTTGAGTGTTGTCTTTATTTTTGTGCCAGAAGACTTTGACAAATCTGTTGTTGAAGAGAGGCTCGGTGCTTCTGTAGCAGGCCAGAGCCTCCTGATTGGTGGAGAAAGTCACCAGGGCTGCCTCAGGGTCGTTCTCAAAATTAACCTGCCAACAAAAATCATATGTAGCAAAATCTCTGCATCAATATCCCCCCCCCAAAAAAAATTTTCAATGTGTAACACATCATTTCAAATAAAATGTAAAATGTTAACCATGAAATTACTGGCTACTGATGTTTAGCATGTTATAAATCTCCATTATCTGTTATCTGGTTCAGAAAAATAGGAATCAAGAATTGCCATTTTCTTTACACATCAAAAATGAAACAACCTTTACAATATGTTTTTTCTAATTTACTGTTAGGGTATAAAATTTAATAAAACTTTAGAATTATGATTTATATTTAATTTTAGGTATAGGGATTTTGGCTAGCCATTTTGCTGGCATAGCGTCCATTACAAGGTCATCATTTTAAAATTTAAAAATCAAACAAATTGTTGGATTCTGAATGTAATAAGAATTCATAATTAATAAAATTAAGAATCCTCTCTACACTGCACACTAAAGAGTTTTGATTCTATGGTATTATTTAGCAGTAATGCCTTGTACACACGGAGAGTTTAATTCAAATTAAGCGTAAGTTTACTGCGAATTAGCTTCGCTTAGCATTCACACGGTGAATTTAATGCAAATTATTTTTATTGGAATTAGTTTACTGCGCATTAAATTACTTCGCATTATCTCCGTGTGAAGGCTAAGCGAAGTTAATTCGAATTAAATTTTGGGGCATGCGTAATGGCAAAATTTAGTCAAATACCACTTGTCGATGGTCAGCTATATATACTTGTGCTATTTTTGAGTGAAAAACTAAGGAAAATTTTGTTAATCATTAAAATGTGTGTACAGACACTGTGACATTATGTCAAATAGATCTGCTTCTGCAGAAGGTGACGTGATTTGCAAATGACGTTATAATAGCCGTGCTGACGCCGGGCTGCAGAAGTAAAATTTTAATTCGCATTAGTTTACTTCGCATTAGCTATCGTGTGAACGCAATTTAATTCGCATTAGTTTGATTCGCATTAGTTTACTTTGCATTAATTTACTGCCAATTAAACTCTCCGTGTGAACAGGGCATTAGTGTGATCTGCCCTTACATCTAAATTCTAAAAAAATTTGAAATTCACAGTATATTACACAATTTGTAATCAATTGATTCAATTCAAGTACATATGTATTCTTAACATTTTAAAAGGCCAAGATAAATTAATTGAACATGTTATTTACATGTACTTTCTCCGTGGACGTAAACAACAGTGATTTCTCTTCACTTAAACTGTGTTGTTTTTGATTATTTTTCCTGGGAGTAAATGCCACGTACCATATAGTGAAAATTAAATAAAGAAGCTTAATATTAACACCTTTATAGAATATTTCTAAATGTCCAAAAACATTTTGCACTAGTGTAGAGAGGGTCCTTAACTCTTAATTCTTTCCCAACTTTCTCTTGAAATTGTAGTCATACTTGTATGTTTGTTAGGTTTCCAAATTTGCAGAAATGCTGATTTATTGCGGAAATGTTGTTGAATTCCTTGGGAATTTTCCTAACTTCCAAACTTAAGGCATCTGTGTCTGGCTTTCTGTATCCTGGAACATCAGGGTGACAAATGTCAATCATAAAACTCTCATAAATTACTCCATCACTGGCCATCCAATATGAATATATTTACACTGTATCGGGATTTGATGCAATTTGCTAGACATTTTAAGAAATTTCTGGATAATTGACAAGCTTGCAATGTAAGCACCACATGAGATACATGTTTTTTGATTGATAAATACCTCCTACTCTGCTGAAATCAAACGGTTTCTTGGGAGCGGACGGCCTGTAATTATTCTGATGGTAGGGGTTAAGGTAGCCTCGATGGACTTGACCTGGACCGCTATTGTAGGGTCGTTTTGGGGGTATGACCGTCCTGCCAGGCTTCCCCTCTGTCCTGGAGTCGATCATTGTGTTCTCTGGGCCTGGCTCCGTGGATTCCGTACCAGGGGGTACAATAGCATTCTCCTCTAAGAAAAGAATCTACATGTTTTACTTTCATACATTTCCAGAAATTTCATCTTAAACTAGTGCTAATTGTAACAGGGACCGTTACAGATGTTCCCCAAACGCTCCCCATGTCCCTTTTCGTGCCTTATTCCTCTTAGACCTTTTATAAATATGCTAAGTATCCAAGGATTCCATTTAAGAATATAAAAGTTACAATGATATCAACTATATATCGTTTAACATTTTGCATATGCAAGATGATTATGGCTTGTTGGATAAGCGATTAACATATCTTTCTATCCCACGAATCAAAGAAAAAAATATATATAAAGTTACTATTTTTCAAGCATATGTCATTTTTTAATATATCGATTCACATTTTATTTCTCTACTTATTTTAACCTCGGGCTCAAAGTTGGTTTTATTCCGACGACAAGGCAGGGTTAAAGTCGACTAAGGGTATCGAGCCGATAGCTAACCAATCAAAATGAACTTATTCAATAGTAGTTCCATACATGGAAAACGGATTTTCCTTTCTGTTCGGAATTTTTTTTAATATTTCCTCTCAGGCCATTTTGACAACGCTGGTACCTGTGCCTAGTAAATTTTATATACTTTGTAAATAAATATATATAGGTTTTTGACCGGAACTATTCATTTTTTCCAATGCATAGGGGCTACTTTCTGGGGTTTACAAGAGATGTTTAAAAAGACATTCATGTCAGCTAATGTGACCAATATTGTTTAACACCTTCTTATTAATATTTTTTTCATGAATGCAAATATCTGATTATTTTACGAAGAAGCGTACCTGTATATTGATTTTTAATATACCGAAAATCGCTATTTCTGGGGATTGCGTAATTCTAAAAAAAAATTCAAATAAATTTCAAAGGTAAAATAAACAAAGGATACTTGGTATCAAAATATTATTTCAAATCAGTAGAATTGAATGCTATTAACGACATCTGAATAAATAGGCTATAAAAGGCTTATATACCAACTTTGTTCATCTGCACTTTAATTTTAAACACGACAGGATTTGTAATTTTTTCCGTATAAATTAATAATTTCTATATACATTGGAAACTCAAATCAAATATTTTAATACACTTTCCTCGAGCTTTTTTCTGCAGTTTTCCTGAAATTTTATTTGGGTCTGAGGTGTTATTTGAGTTTAACAGCGATTCTCTACGTTGCCATTAATTTGATTTGTTTGGTTGTTGCGGGGGGAGGGGGGGGGGGTTATTCTTAACCTATTTAACGTTGGAGTTGAATGTTGTATCTTACTCCAAGAACTTAAGATTGATTGTAACATTTGGATGAAAGGTCAAGGTCATTAAAAACCACCACCTCTTTAACTTCTATCCTGCCAACCGAAATAAACTCTGAAAGGTGTTTCTAGATACATGTACATGTACTTCATGTTTCTTTTACCCTTGGGTCAAGGACAAAGGTTAAGGTCGATTTCAAGTTCATAGGTCAAGGTGATTTTGGTATATAGCTAATATCAACATTTTATTCAGGTTACCAGTGACCTTGACCTAAGTTTCAAGGTCAAGGGTCAAAAGATCTGCATGCTTCAGTATGTTACATGTCTTGACATTTAAAAGTTCTTAATTCTGCATGAACATCACAAACTCAAGTATACTGTCGTTTAATGCATTGTGTGCGGGTGCATGTGCATGCTCGTCCTTGCATTTACTTTTGATAGTAGTATAATGTAGGCATTAATTATATCTATTCATATTCGAAATTTCACCCTTTATTATTGAGAACCAAGAAAGTTGTAGGCATTTAATAAAAGTTTTAGCTAATCAGATTGCACCACACATGCATATGCGTGTGTTCATGATTATTCTTATATATCATGCTATAGATATTCATAATGTAAGACTATGTTCAAAATTTCAAAGGATTTTGTCAGAAAACAAAATAGATATTTAGACTTTTAGTTTCAGCCAATCGGAGCAAAGCGCACGTGCATGCGCGTGAGATCTTGCTATTTTGTCCATGTCTTCATGTCTATACTACTAATATATCCTTATATCATGAGTTTCAAAGCATTTCATCCAAAATTTAAAAAGTTACGTCTATATCTATTATATCGGTCATTTCACGTGTTACACGTGTGCGCACACGCACGCACGTGCGTGCAAAATGACCTTCGTTCCGCACATCTACATAACATACCTAGTGACCCTAAAAAGGTTTCACCTAGATCGGATGAGTAGTTTACAAGAACACTCGCGGACAAAAAAAGTACCGGAGAACAAAGAAAAATTCATAAAAAGTAACAAGAGGCCCAGGGGCCACAGCGCTCACCTGAGCACATCGGGCTTGAATTTACTCCCCCCCCCCTTCCAATCATTCATCATTTGAACAAACTAGAATCTACACTACCTGAGGATGATTCCATATAGAAACCCCGGGTATCACTAATCATAGCTTTGAAGTACTTGAAAAGAAGATTTTAAAAGGTTTCCCTATATATCCCTATGCAAAACTTGGGTCGGCCATTTTGGCCCCACCCTATCCCCAGGGCCGGGGGTCATGATTTGAAAAAACTTGAGTCTACACTACCTGAGGATGGCTTCCCTATCAGTTTCATCTTTCCTGGCCCAGTGGTAATTGAGAAGAATTTTTAAAGATATTTCCTATATATTCCTATGTAAAACTTGGGTCAGCCATTTTGGCCCCATCCTTGCCCCGGGGGTCATGATTTGAACAAACTTGAATCTACACTACCTGAGGATGATTCCACATGAGTTTCATCTTTCCTGGCCCAGTGGTTCTGGAGAAGAAGATTTTTAAAGATTTTTCTTATATAT
>NW_026921304.1:7500-18748 GCF_032062105.1 Saccostrea cuccullata
GGCTATAATGAAAAAAAAAACTTCAAAATATTTAGAATTGTTTACACTGAAAGACCAAAGCATTCAACTATATACAATTCCTATTTTATAAGTTCTCTTAGTTTACCTGGACGAGGAGGCATAGGTAGGGGGCCTCCAAGTGTTGGGGGTGGTGGTCTATTTACAAATCCTGGCCCCGGCATTCTTGGAGGACCATTAGAAGGGATCACCGGAGGTCCTAACAAATAACAGTGGTTACAAATTTCAAACAATCATGAATATTTGTTCATTCTTCAGATAAAAGTTTATGTATCTTTAACACTTTGTTACCTGGGACATAAGGTGGGGGAGGAATGCTGACATCTTCTACAATAACCGGATCCAGGCCATGATCGTAGGGGCAAAGGTCACCGCGCATACAAAATCCCTTCTCTGAATGGAAAACAAACATCAAAAATATACTAACCATGATAAAACATGAAACATACAGGAAAGTTTTGCATAGCAAATTCTCTAAGAATGCTGATTTCCATTCTTCTTCCAATTATTCACATCCATTAAACATGATACTGTATAAAGATATGCATACCATCATAATCTTTACATCTCTGTCTTGAGGGGGCGGGCACTGCTGGCAGGCCCTGGGGGTGAGACTCTGAGGGGTACCCCCCTTCTACCCTGGGGACGGAGTACACAGCGCTTCCTACGGTAGGAATGGAAGAGGTGGCGTCATACTTTCCATTATCAAGTGTAGGGGTAGAGCCTCGACTATCAGACTGTTGTTTGCTGTATACTGAAAACAAGAATATTAAGTTTTGACATATTTTCCTAATTCTTTTTTATCAAAATATTTGCTCATTTACATCTATCAAATCAAATTATCTACATACCAATACTACTAACTTTTTATGACAGTCACAAAAAAGTCACATAGAAGACAAAGATTTCTTCAGACTGGCAAACTTTCAACTACATGTATCTTTTATCAATATCTAGAGCTTTTTACCCGAGACAGGCAAAGGCATGTTATGAATTACCAAAATCTAAAACCATTACAACTGAAACAGTGTTTTCATAGATATGACTAAGAAAACTGACCAGTCAGCAAGGGCCCCGCCATGGGGTGGAATTTAAGAATGCAGCTTCGGAATGATAAAAAATATATGAAGAAATAAGTAACAGCAATATTCTTAAAATTTTCAACATAATTCCTGAATATCCAAAAACCTGTAAATAATATCCTTGTATATTTATATTAGGCAGTAAAGAACAACCTAACATTGAATGTACAATATATAAACAATAATGAAGTTTGTGTTAGTGTTATATAAAATGCCAGTCTTCAATGAGTGCAAATACATGTATCATGAAGGCTTGACCTTAACTTTAAAACAAACAGCAGTTGCAGACAAAGGTTTTCATTAATTTCAAAATGACAGATAAAGATAAGCCTTCTAAATTTTCTTCAGCAGGCTAGATAATTAATCCCAAGGGATTAATTGTACCTCTCTCATCATTTTCTTCTAAAGTCACAATAAGAAATTTGTCAGTATTAATATTAGAATAGAGTTTTTTATCCAACTACCTTAAAAATTAATATTATTCTTGAATTTACATAAAGGAAAAAAAGTAAAAATAAAAGATATGTCTTCTTTAATCTATTTCTTGTTTTTAGAATTCAATGAAATCATAACTCATTGTGTAGGATATTTTAACAGGAAATAAATTATAAACATTTATATCTAAATCCACATTTCAGAGTGTTCATAGCATTCCAAATTGACTGAACTTCAAAACAAACTTCATTTGCAGACAGAGGTGATAATTAATCCCAATGTGACAGATAAAGATAATGCTTTGGATTTTCTTCAGGAGGAAGCTTAATTAATCCCAAGGGACTCATAGCAGCATTCAGTTTACAATGGAAACATCTTCTGTAATCAGCAGTTATCTCTCTTTGCCAAAGCATTCTTATATAAAGTTAAGGAATATACCCCACCACCCCAGCTCCAAACCAGGGGACATAGAGAAACAAACTTAGCAACAAAATTTGTCTTTCTGCCTATTGAACTACCATACCAAATTTGATCATCATTGGGCAACCATAAAAAAAGTTATTAGGAAAAAACAGAAATTTTGTGGACGGAAGAATGACAGACGGACAGACAGAGTGATTACTATAGGGCACCCGCAAATTCTTGCGGGGCCCTAATAAGGGGCTCATTGCAACCTCACCTTGTACTTTAATAAAGTCACATAAGATATAAATGCAAATTAATGATAACAATTTTTTTTTTTAAATTGGAAAACAAATTACCTCTTCTTTCTCTTGACCGTGACCTTGACCTAGATTTACTCCATGACCTAGGTCCAGACCTGGATCTTGATCTTGACCTACTCCATGACCTTGAGCGTCCTCTTTCGCGGGGACTCCTGGACCTGCCCCGAGTCCTCCGTGGACTTCTGGGACTGTAGGACCGTGATCTTCTTCTGTAACTCCTCCTCTCATCAGACAGTCTTCTGTCATCGTGCCTCCTCTTCCTGTCATCACTGGAAATAAAACATCAGCAGGTGGTGAGGAAGTCAGTTCTCACAGTTCTATAACATGCTGCTGTGTAGGAGTGACAAATGATTCATATTGAAAACAAATACATGTACATGTACATTTGCAAACACAGGATAAAGTTTTTAATCAGAACAAGGCACTTCAATGTCTTGTTCTTATAAGCTAAAATTCAGTGGTAAAAGTCACGTTTGAATGACTTTTAAAATAAAAAGCATGCAATCAAGCATACAACTTTCAATGAGGATAAGAAAAACACTTATTACTACCTGCAAACTATGAAGAAGATAAACTAGCGTGGTGACACTTACATATCCCTGCGTCTTTCTCTGGGACTAGGGCTCCTTGAGCCATGTCTTCTGTCTTCTCTCTTCCCTTCTCTGCCCTTCTCACTCTGTAACATACAAGAGATGTTTGTAAAACACTTATGCCCCCTTCCCCCCAAACTGGAATTTTTTAAAGTCCAAAAGGGCATAACTCTGTCAAAAATAGTGCGATCATACCTAGCTGCCCTCTCCGATTTTTTTTATCTGATATTTTCTGGAGAGGGCTACAATTCCAAAGTATATCCGTTAATGGTGCAAAAATATTTTTTAAATACGGGTGACTGCAGGTCGAATAAATTGTGTTTACATTCAACTTACTTCTAATAAGATGAAATTTTTATTCACTGTCGACATCATAGCTCGTTAAACGCGAAAACCATGTAAAATAAATCTGTGTATTTACTTCTCGCTTTACTCAGCTGCCATGACAGTTCATGCCTGACGTACCGAGACTTGCGCTTGAAATTTAGAATAACTCAATTAAGCAAATGTTTATAAATAATTGTAATGAATAGTAACATTAAACATCGATAAATAAAATCATTCCATGTGTCATTTTATCGTAAACAGCAATATTTAGGCTTAAAATAAGGTAATTCCAAAGAAATCTGCTCCCTATAGATCCTTAATCTCATTGGCTGTGCCAGTAAACATGGCGGATAAATTTAAGTTGTGATGTTGATATACAACAAAAATACTGATACATGGATTGTTCTGTATATTTTTGGATCAATTTATGTCTGGGATAACTACATTTTGGAAGTCCAGGTAAGACATATAAATAAAATAGCCATTTACTAAAAATTTGAGCCGAAATCCATGCGGGAGCGAATCGCTCCCGCTTTTACCATTACGGAGTTCCTAAGGCCCTCTCCCCCCAAAAAAAAAAAAAAAGGGAGAGGGTTACATTATTGCAGCTAGATCATACCCAAAACAAAACTTGACCTAGATAGTCATCTGATATATCTGTATACTAAATTTCATTTCAGTATGTGCAACCTCTGCAAAGAAAATGAACAGGAAACTGCAAATAATTGGAATTTTTCTAAGTCCAAGTGGCATAACTCTGTTAAAAATGGTGCAATCATACCCAAAACAGAACTTGACCTAGATATTCATCTGATATATCTGTATACCAAATTTCATTTCAATATGTGCAACCTCTGCAAAGAAAAAGAATGGAAACTGCAAATAACTGAAATTTTTCTAAGTCCAAGGGGCATAACTCTGTCAAAAATGGCGCGATCATGCCCAAAACAAAACTTGGCCTAGATATATACACCTGATATATCTGTATACCAAATTTCATTTCAGTATGTGCAACGGTTGTGAAGAAAATGAACGGAAACTAAATGGTCCGACAGACAGACAGACAGCAGCAAAGCAATATGCCCTCCCTTCTTCGAAGGGGGACATAAAAAAAAACAGTTCAGACACATGTGATTTAACATAAAAACAACAACATCTAAAGGTGATTTATGAAAGAAAAATTTAACACAATGGGCAGAGGTCATTATTACATGGTTCCATGTGCATGTACCAGTATATGTTTCTTTTATCAAACCAAACAAAGAAAAAGTTGAAAGACATAGTACTATAGGAAACACTCTAAATGCAGAACTCATAATAATCCTTGTGGCTTACTTTAGCCTTCTTTGAGTCTGTTGAATCTTTCCTGCTGTCCCCTTTACTGGGGAGGGACACGTCTGACTTGCCGTCATCCACAGCTTGTGTCTTGGTCGAGGAATCTGGCGCATGTTTCATGTATTCTTTTGTTGTCAATGCTTCAAACAATGTATCCACAAAACCCTTGGTTTCTATAACAAAAGTTTAATAAACAACCATTGTAAAATAAGCTCATCTCAATTTTTACGAGGTGAGCTAAAAAAAAGCAATATATCATTTTGATATTAAATGCAAGCAGAATAGTAAAGTTCTTCTTCATTGAACTGTCTAAAATTTATCAATAGAACCAATTACATACAGGTATGCATCTACATAGCTTAATTTCATTTAAAGATCTTGATGATAAGATTCTTAGTCTAAAAAACATTAACCTTAATGGTCTACATCAGATGAGCCTAAATGATTATTGAGTTAAATTTAACAATACTCTAAATCATTGCTATTTGAACTTTAACTTTCATTAATCACACTTCACAACTTCAACACATCTGACATTTTCAGACTTACTTCCTTAATGATCAGACTTACTTCCTTAATGATCAGACTTACTTCCTTGAAGAAAGACATCCAGCTGGTCGATGCATACTTCCTTTAAGTCCCTGTCTACTTTGTCTTTTTTAACCAAGGCCAGAACATATTTAGCAAGAGAAGCAGGGTCTGCATCGCTTCTACAAAACAAGGATTCACAATTCATTAGTACATCAGTTTATAGGCAACATTATTTGAATCATACAGAAACTTCAGAATTAATTCTGCTCTTCCAGTCAAATCTAAACAGCAAAAGAATGGAAATAATTTATTTTCTTTAAAATAATCTATCATTTATTATTATTTCTAGAGTTCTGTATGAAAAGAAGACGAAATGCATCTATCCAATACTTTTTATTATTTATATATAGGGATGTGCGATTTTATCGGTATACCGGTATATCGCGATTTTTTGTTGCGTGATACGTATCGTGATATGGAGACCTAAATACCGGTCTTTAGGTACATATTATAAAGTCCAGAAATTATTCATTTATCTGTTCAATCTTTTAAATTACAATTACAGAAAGTATAAAAAATGTTGTAAAAAGTGAAAAGAACGGCATCTTACCGTCCAAACATAATTGATTTTATATACATAACAATTTCAAGAGAGTAAAATTTTGTTTTTCTAGCATATTTTTTAGAAAAATAATGACTTTTCATATAAAATCATTCTAAAAACTGCTTTTAAAAACATCATGATATTATCGTGATATTGCAGTGATTGGGATAAGGTAAGGAGTAAATGTGACAATGGCACACTCAAAGTCAGTGTCAATGTGACATTTCAAAATTCAATGTGCCAAACAGACTTTGTAATGGGACATTTTCTAGGTATAAACTTGCAATTGATTAGTTGCTGTTAGAATTTCAGTTGACTTTACTTACATGTAATTGAAATTGTCAAATTATTGAATAACGACATTAAAAGATACAAAATAACACTTTTTGTGCAAAAAGAATTAAGTACCGCGATAAAATGAGATACCAGTATATATTTAAATTCACAAGTGTCAGAAAATAAACACTGCAAATTAATTTCATTTTTTTATTTTTTGTCTCCGGTGTTTGACATCTTTAAAATGAATGAAAGCCTGGTTTAGATCTATACTGCTTCCCTCCAATTCATGTTAAATTTTCGTTTTGGTTTTCCTTCGGGCCGAGATTACATCAGTCTTACCGCAAGATTCATCTCCATTCGTTCTGTCAGCATGTTATACTTCTTCCGAGTCATTTCCTACCGTCTTTTTACATGAATTCTGTTTGCTAGGATTGTTAAAGAAATTAAGAAAAGTCTGCCCTTAATCGGTACGAAGTATTTTTCGTCTGTTTGAATCATACAGAAACTTCAGGCAGCATGCTGACACCAGTTAATTCATGCGCGTTAGCCAATCAGAAAACACGTAACTTTTTGATTAGATACTGGAGAAAAGAAAGTCATAAGAACGCTTTAACTGTACGACATTAAATGCTCTTTTTTCAAGCGTAAATTGACAGCGATTGTTGTGAGAAAGATTACAAGCACTTGGGGGAAAGCTCAAAGTTTAAAAGTATGTAGTGCATGATTATATATGCGCCACGATGGCGCAGCGATTGCAATTTTAATGCGACATTTTAAAATTTAATGCGACTATGGCGCAGGGCGCGTGCTTATCCCAATCACTGATATTGTGGGAAAAAATCGTGATATATCGCGATACGAAATTTTTGGCGATACCCATCCCTATTTACATATCATTTGACCATGTTGACGCAAACCATATCATCATGTTTGTACTTCCCTTCAAGCAATTTCTGAACTTGTTTCACAATGTCTTTCTAAGTTTTGAGTTGATTTAACATGTACATCTAAATCTCCTATACATCTTAATTCGATGATTATGTCAGTTTTCTCGTTTTGCTCAAATCATTGTCAAATGTTTGTGAAATCTACTGCATTTGCAAAAACTGAATACTAAAAAGAATTAACTTTCCATTTGGTATCCTTTGTATTGTTCATAGTTAATGAAATCACTCATGTTTATTTTGCAACATTGCCAATACATGTAAGGAATTCCATTGTTAAACCGGGTCCGTACTGGGCAAAGGGCACTATCATTTTAACAATACTGAACATGATTCTTTCTATCACACCTATGATGTTTTTATCCCCCTTTTAGTCCGGTTTTTATCCTAAAACGTTTAAACCCAGTGTTTTCCCTTTATTTCAAAGAAAAGGGTTAGAGATCAGTTGTAACAGGCTAGGGGCTGAGGTTTATGAACAAAATCTTTGTGGACCTTACTACAACGTTTTCTTTCAAAGCAGCATTTTTGTGAACCCCATTACAAAGGCAATCGCATTAGAGAATGCACATTGAACTCAGCCTAACAGAGATGATCATAGTATATCGCGATAAATTGAGGAATTTGTTTTAGTTTCAGCGGTTTTTTTCCCTGATATAACTGGTACCGATAAACGGCACCATTCCCAATGCCAGAAACATTCATTTTTCCCAATTTTGTGACTAAAATCTCCCAATTCAACTGTGAAGCAATAGACTACGACGACATCGTATTTCTTTTTAAATAAAACATTGTACAAGTTGACTTGTTTCACTTCCGTTTAACAGGTCCAGCACAATACCCTGATAAAGGTATATAGCTTGATAAAGCTATATAGCTTTATCAAGGTATTACAAATACCTTGATCAAGGTATTTTATGTAATGAAAATTCAAAAAAATTCTTTAAAAATTAAATACTGAAAATCGAGTTCTGAGATTTTGTCAGTGTGTCTACACGTACATGAAAAACACTCCGGTATCAAAAAGACAGCATAAAAAAACGTCTCCTCACACAACATGATTTTATACTGATTTCTTTGAGTTTGAGTACTTTAAATGCATGGGTAAATTTACTGACAACAACACAGAACTCAACTTTCAGTATTTAAATTTTTAAGATTTTTTTTGAATTTTCATTACATAAAATACCTTGATCAAGGTATCTGTAATACCTTGATAAAGCTATATAGCTTTATCAAGCTATGTACCTTTATCATGTTTATCAGGGTATTGTGCTGGACCTGCTTAAATTGAAAGTAGAAAAAGTAATAATTTGGCGGGACCTGTGGTGTAAACAGTGTAGTGTCGTACATTTTGACGAATTGAAAGCATGAAAATGTGAAAACATGGGACACTGATATAAAAACAATAAGTACTTGTTGCTTATTCTTTAAAACACGGAATAATAGGTAATTAAGTTGGAATAAACGCAAAATATGTTTCATTTGATTAAATAAGAGAAAATTGTTCTTTTGATCTTCAATCTTCGATGTTATTTTTCCCAATTGAACCGGTACCGTACCCTTTCCCAACGGGTGGAAAAAAATCGCCGAGTTTGGTATGAGGAAATTCGAGCAATATTCGTTTTACATCATTGAAAACTGTATTTGCAGTTTTATTTTCAAACTATTCGTGAATTTATAATGACATACAAAAATAAAATGGTAACATCTCCATCTACACTGCTTGTATATCACCACATATTGCGTATTCCACTTGCATCAATATCTGAGCCAGCCAGTAAACTTACATTGGAGATAGAGTCTTGGTCAGCCATATTTTCAGAGCTTCAACGTTTTCTATGAGCATTCTGTCAAAATACTTTGATGCACAATATGAATATTAGACAATTGTTCCCAAAAAGCGATCGCCTTCCAAAATATTTCTACCAAGTATCCTCCGATTATTATGCACTGACTGTCGGCAACTGGACTCGTGCCACTTTCGTTTGAAATAAATATGGCGTTCAAATTCTCGTGAAATGCCGCGAGACTTACTACTGTCGGGGTAGGCGACTAACTGACTATGCCTATACTCAAGAAAAATATTCAAATTTTTATTAATTTTAAAAGGCTCCGTCCAATAAACATGATATACAAAACACAAAAATAACTAGCTAACTGGGGTTGGTGGTGGATCAATAATCATGATAATTAAAGGCGGATCCAGCACCGCCCACGAGGACGAGGTGCACATACACACACCCCATACTAACCAGTGGCGGATTTAAGGGGGGGGGCACCCGGCGCGATCTACTTGGTAGACCTCATTTTTACCCTACAAAATCTCTAGAACCCAGGAGCTTCCGGGGGCTTCGCCCCCTGGGCCCCCACCAGACCCCTTGCCTACTATTGGCGCCCCCTCTAACTTTAATTCCTGTATCCGCGCCTGCTAACTTCCTTAACATGAATAATTTTATGTTTTTGATAAATTGACAATCCAGGAACTTATACAAATACAAATAAATACAAATATTTATTGGCACAAACACAATTACAATAACTGGCAAAGGCACATCATCATTATATAAACAATAATCTGGTATAGAATGTAAGGCTATAGATAAATTGTACATCATTTGTAAAATAATTATGTTATGCAGTCATTTCTAGATGTAATACATTTTTTAATAAATGAGTTTGTTATTTTCAGTACTTCTGGACAATGGCTATTAAAGCAAAGTTTAACTTTTTGAGTATTAGACATATTAATTTAATATTTTATCATGGAAAAAATTCATCAAATTCCTTTCAAAAGTTAACCTATGATTATTGTATTTATGGCAGATGAAGAGAAAATGAAATTCATTTTCAACCTCCCCTGTGTTACATACATTACAAATTCTTTTATCTGTGGGTTTAGAAAAATGTCTTCCTTTTTCTATGGCAAGGTTATGAGCACTAACCCTTACCAAAATACTCACCTTCTGGCAACATCTTCTGGCATTATTGCCGCAATATTGCAGCAACATTCTGGCAATACATTGCAGCAATATTGCGGCAATATCGTTTTTCGTATGTAAATTAGATTTGCGGCAATACTGCCAGAAAAGTGTTGCGGCAATATTGCGGCAATATTGTAGCAACATTCTGGCAATATATTGCAGCAATATTGCGGCAATATCGTTTTTCGTATGTAAATTAGATTTGCGGCAATATTGCCAGAAAGGTGTTGCGGCAATGTTGCTGCAAAGATTGCAGTACATGTATTATTTCAGGTTTTGCTGCAGCAATATTGGGGCAACACTGCAGTACTACCTATATAAATTGGTATTTAATAGAAAAAATTATCTATCAGTCTAACAATTAACAAATTGTGCTGAGGAACATAAAAATCAATAGCATAATAAGCTACAGAGTCAGTAAGAAATAGCTACTTAAGCTTATGTTATTCTTTGAAAAGATAGAAAAATTTTGTTGAAAAAAGATGTGTTTTTGAAACAACGGCAACAAAGTTTGAAAAACCATTATTAGCATATAGGTCACAGTCAAAGCCACAAGGTCATTGATCTTGGTGTCATTTGAAAAAACTTAATTAGTGGAATATTCATCGTAAATATGAAGTCTCTATCTCTTATAGTTCAAAATTTATGGTGGAGGTTTAAAAAGGCTATTTTTAGCATATAGATCACAGCAGAGTTCACAAGGTCATTGACCTTGGTTTCATTTGAAAGTGCATAATTAGTGGAGAATGCATACCAAATATAAGGTTGCCATCTTTCATGGTTTAAAAGTTACGAGGAAGGTTCAAAAAATATATTTTAAGCATATGGGTCACAGCCAATGTTCTTGCCAAAGACCTTGGTGTCCTCATTTAAAGACCTAAATTATTTGAGTATGCATACTAAATATAAAGTCTCTATTTCTCATGGCTTTTAAATTATGGCAAATATTCAATAAAAAAACTATTTTTAGCATATAGATCACAGCCAAGGTCACAAAGTCATTGACCTTGGTACTATTTGTAAGACATTAATTAGTTGAGTATACATACCAAATATGAAGTCTCTATCTCTCATTGGTTTAAAAGTTGTCACTTATGTCGAAGGTTAAAGTTTACAGACAGGACAAAAACAATATGCGCCCCCAATCTATCAATCTGGGAACATAAAAAAATGTGTATATAAAAAATATTAATATGTCCAGCAACTCTGCATCATTTTTCAAATAACCTAATTAATTAGCTGCCCATCACATATTCCCCAATCAGTATAATGTATAATATATAGCTTGTTTGTAATTTCCAACATATATATAGAATCATTATTTTCTTGCAGGTATTCAAATTTATGCAATAAATTAATTATATATGTTCATGCATTTAATTGATAACATGCATTCA